>NC_092266.1:20098256-20188256 GCF_036320965.1 Panulirus ornatus | reverse complement strand
CAACCCCATCACTATCATCCCAAAACCCCATCACTCTGGTCTGCATCCCCCTCTCCCTTGTGAACCCCACAATACAAGTATTCAAGCTTACATTTCGATCACCAATTTGCATTAATCATCCAGCCTCTTGGAAATCTCGAGTGTCACCATCCACACCGAACAATCATCAGAGGAGAAATATCACTGAATATGTGCAGACATGAAGGTACGACGAGGTATCCAATCCTTGCATGGTGATATAACAGGTGATGCCACATGAGTGCTACCACACACACACACACACACACACACACATACACACACACACACACACATACAACCACATGCACACGTGTGTATACAAATATAAACACATGCACACCGGAGTACATTCGTATATATATATATATGAATGTGTATGAAGCACTCACACACACACACACACACACACACACACACACACACACACACACGTACACACAACCCCACTATAACAACATCCCAAACCAACAAGGAGAGAAGAGCGTGATTAATTATGCTCACAAACCCATGGCAAGTCTTACTTAGTATTCCTACCTTAACAACCATAGAGAGACTGTGGCTGGTTCATCCTAGCCACACCACAATCACCACATCTACCATACACTGGTTGTTTCTCCTAAGCCATATCACCCATACCACACAGTCACTGGTTCTCTCTCGCCACACCACCCATACCACACACTGGTTCGTTCTGCGTGGCCATACCACCCATACCGAACCTACCACAGACTAAACGGAACGCCCTAGCCACACCACTCATACCATACCTACCACAGTGGTTCGTTCTCCCTAGCCACACCTACCACAACCCCTTGCCTGTGCCACAGTGCCCACACCAAGCCTCTCACCTTTCCAATCTGGCTTCATCTTTCTTTTTCCCCCTTGGACACGAGAGCACGACTCTTGAGCACGACGGCCTATAGAGGTCTAGCCATCTGACACATGACCTTTAAATGTCAGGTCAATAGGCCTGAACATTAAGCCCAACATAGGTCACATCCTCGTGCTCAAAGGCAATACCGTCATGCTCAGTGGGCTAACTGGACATCCAGTCGACCTTACTATACTCTACCAGTGCTGACTTGACCTCTTCTGAGCTCCTAGGCATCACTGGGGACAAATAGACGACGAAAATGTCCCAGACAAAACCACTTGAAGGGAAATTATCACAAGTACAAAGAAGGGTGAAAAAGTTATCGGGGCTTTATATCTAACTTTGTGCACATTCTCAAACACCCAAAAAAAAAACCTTTCGACCAACCATTTATTTTGAGGACAAAATGATCTCCTGCGCCTTGGGCTTTGCCCTATCTCTTCATCTGTTTTTCATGTCGATAGTGTTCAAGTGTAACGGATATTCAGCCGGACATTAAGACCTAAAGAAATATTATCTACATGTTGAACATAGTGATATACATTATCCTACAGAACGTCAGTCATGGCGACCATGGTGTATCAGATATATTTTTTTTTGGCCCCAGATGACAAGTTAGTTTTTTTTTCCTGTTCTTTTTTTCTTCCCCCGCTCGTTCTCCTGCTGCGGAAAGATGTGATCTGGTTAACGATGTAATTACCCGCCGAGGCATTGAAGAGACTATATCCCCCACCTTCCCCCGCTGCACGCCGCTGTGTTCATGCGTCATGCGGATCAACCAATCATAACATTCTAAGTAATGACGTCAACCAATCGACCAATCAGAACGATACTCAACGCTGGCATAATGTAATAACGTCTAACATGTAATCAGGTAATCCAGACTTTTTCCCCGGCAGCATTTTATTCAGTGTCGTGCAAAATAATCTCCTGCATGCATAATCTACACTGAAGCAAGGAAAATTACATTTCTTTTTCTTTTTTTAATTCATATTCATGTCCCTCGATGTAAATAGGTTATCAGGAGCCAACAGCCACTGAGCTCAATCATCCACTCAGTAAGTCAAACATACAAAGAAGGAGTTGTATGTATGTGTATATATATATATATATATATATATATATATATCATACAAAGCTCCAACAGCCAGGATCGAACCTGGGACCCCTTGTGCAAGAGGCAGGCATGCTAACCGCTAGGCTAAGGGACTGTATAATAGGAAACAACTATTCGAAATACTAAGTACTCGAATACCCTTCGTCTCACAATGGTGAGCAACGGGGTCTACCGGTTGTTAGCCTAGCGGTTAGCATGCCTGCCTCTTGCACAAGGGGTCCCAGGTTCGATCCTGGCTGTTGGAGCTTTGTATGTTCTATGAAGGTGCGCGTTCATATACACTTCATTCGTATATATATATATATATATATATATATATATATATATAAAATATATATATATATATATATATTAGTGTTAGCAGGGAGCTGGTTATCTGAAATGCACATAGAATTGAATACGACAGCATATATATAGTTATCAATCTTCTTTCATATATTGTCTAACTTCCTCTTTATTGTTCTATCATCATTCGGGTGCCCAAACACCAGTTGTCCAAAGTTAGGCATTCTATTTCAATCCAGTTTTCGCCGTCTCTTTTTCTTCCTTTTTTTCTCTGCTGTGCAGCACTGGAGACTTAACACGCTACCACTGCTCTCGACAATTGGTGAATACACCCACCAAACTGGCCCTCAGGCCATGCGTGTGGGTCAGACGGAGTGGAACACCTGTGTAAGTAACCTCGGACTTTCATTTTTGGGGCGGGGGATTCGAAAAGGCGTCGGGGGAGGTACATACAAAACCTTCTGGTCCATCTGGCTCAGTGGACCACTCAGGTCCGTCCTGTGGTCTGTGCCGCGGGATGGAACGGGACCAAACATGAAAAAAAAATCGTCCATAATAATACAAAGTTAAATCTATCGTTTGTGATCTCACGTAACTGTGAGTTGTTGTTTTAGACAATCTGTGATCACAACAGGCACTCTCCTCTGAGATTGTCAAAATAACACAAACCCAAAACCACAATCAAATATAAAATACTTCAGAATCTTTTTTTTTTTTACGTAAGATTCTAATCAAAGACAAAATGGTTCTCATCACAAAGGTCAGGCCTTAGATTAAACCTTAAAGGGCAAAAGGGAGAGAGAGAAATGGGAAGCGAATATTTACCGTAAGCTTACTTTAAAATAGAGACGAGGTGTATACAGCTGTTAGACTTGACATGAGAAGGTCAAGCTCCACAGTACAGTGGAACGAAGAGACATCACAGAGACCCACCCTAATGTGTTGCCAGCCACCACACAACAATCGCTCGACGCAGTCGGCAGCCGCGTGTTGCCTCGAACACAATCACGTCATGACGCACATGTCATCATCTATCAATATGCAAAACACACACACACACACACACACACACACACACACACCCGAGCTTTGAAAAACCAACACACACACACACACACACATACTGCTGTTCCAATCTCATGATCCCATCCTCCGGTCAATGCCGATACCTTCATAAAACCTGACGTCTGTACATAATACAACCCTGCTCAGAGCACCACTCTGGTCTTCGCTGAAAAACTCGACAACGATACAAAGTGGGAGTCGATAGTGGTGCTGGCGCCTGCCATATGAGGGAAGGTAATTTTTTGGGGGGAGGTCACGTCTGGTAAAGAATCCAAGAGGAAGAAAAAAAAAAAGAAGTTATTTGCGCAACATCTTTTACGTATATTCATTTCGATAATAATCCAATGGGGAATGCTTATATTTTTCGACTTGTGAAGGCTAATTTACGTCCAGGTCCCATGTCTCGCGTTCTTTGTTACGGCAATACATTAGCGCAGGATATTTCATCATTCTTCATCTTGATGGAGCAAAAAAAAAAAAACTCCTGCCGGTTCCTGTTTTGCTAAACTTGAATCTTTTTTTTTTTTCTTATTCTTAAGGTCTTTTGACGACTTTTACTTCGTCCATATCTTAGCGGCTACGCCTTCCTCTTCCCCTCACGCTCAACTACCGGGGAATTACGAACGCAAACGCTTCGCCGCCATTCGTGTGCTACAACCCCTCACTTTACGAAGAGGAGGAGGAGGAGGAGGAGGAGGATATCATGTGCCTGTTATCAGAGCAACAGGATACTCTCTTACCCTTCTGCCTCCCTCAGTGAGGAAGGAGCTGCCAAGCACAGCCCACCCTGGCACTGTGGAGGTCAACCCCGTGGCTTGGCTGGCTGGCTGGCTGGCTGTCCTCCGTCAGAGCGGTCTTCGTGGTGTCAGCCACAGCAACGCGGCGCCGTGCCTGACGATGAGGCACGAGGATGAATTAGGCAGGTTACCTTCCGTGTCGTGTGGAGGACAAGGATAATACCAGCAGCCTTGGGTCACCGTAGCCGTGAGGCGCACCCAGACCTCAAACTGACGCTCCCCGAGGACTCCTCTCAGGGTCGCCTCACCTCACCTCTTAAGAAGACGGCAAGGGTCGAGGTTACCGCCACCCAGGGACGTCTACACCATATCAATCTCATCGACGTGACACCTCGCACCCGCTCGGCTATCAAAGGATGCCAAAGATAACCTTGAGTCTTTGGGGGAGAAGTTTGTGTCAACGATATATCCAAAAGCCTTAAAAACACGCGGTGAAAACATTCATTTAAGTACTTTTTTATACACTTAAACGTGACTTGCCTCACTTCAGGAGAAGTAAAAGTATCTGTGGACTGTAGAGATAAGGAGGATTATCGTCTCTCATAACGACGCTTATTCTAAGGAGGCTGTTGACCCAATCTCCACATGAATTGAAAACCTCATGGTCCGAAAAGTGCATTTTAAGTGTTTAAAAACGAATGTACGTACCGTATCTGGTGGGTGACGTCAACCCTGGGTGGCTGCCGTCATCGCCTGATCGTCCCCCCCCCACCCCACCCCCCCGTTCGTTATCCACCGCTGCTTCGTTCCGTCGTTGTTACCTCCTTCGTAACCAGTCGAAACGTGAGCCTCGGGAGGCTAATCCCGCCTCCTCCAAATGGACGTATAACTGCCGTGCGTGTGTAATTACCACCTCCCCAACATTTTACTCCACATTGGAGACCAAAGTACTGGATCACCCCCCCCTCCCTACCCCCCCCCCCCTCCCTTCAACTGCCCAACTATTACCAATGACGAGCGATGATTACCCCTCCGCCAAAATGTTAACGGGGGCGTCAGAGCAAAGTAATCACGCACGTGAGGAGGAGCGAGACTTTCCTTTCAAGTGAGAGGCTGGGCCTGAGGGAGGAGAGGAGAGGAGAGGGTTGTTGGGCTGGTCTTTAAGTCTTCCTGTGGTATCAAGAGCTTCACGGCTCCTGCCCGACGTAATGCTACTGCCGTGGCGGGAGGAACCTCACGCAAACCATCAATTCCATGATTATCACCCGCATCTGTGTGCCTCATCTGGCGAGGCAGACAGTAATAAGTGAGGTGTATTAGGAGGAGCGTGGCATGGTTTTTTTAAGGGCAGCGCAGGGTGTGGCTGTCCCGGGCTGTTTTCTGCCTGGGTGCCTGCCCGTCGTGCATCACCCGTGTCGTCACGCCGCCAATCGACCGTGAGAGGCACCGGATCCGCTTTCTATCTTCGTCCCGGTCACACACGATCAACCATACCCCCCCCCCCCTCTCCAAGAATGTCCGATGGTCTACACATGGACGCGAGATGAAACACACACCCGCGATCATCCTTAATATAGTCCATATCTGATGTGCGGTCCGTGGCCACATGCATCCTCTAACGCTGTGGTTTCTCTCGTCGTAACTTGGCCCGCGAGGAACGGGCCACACTTTCCACATCACCAGGGGTTAGAGGTAATGTCACCCGTCTTATTACAGGCAACCCAGGAAGGAAAACGGTATTTTACAGGGTCGTAACGTATCATTACCCAGAATCTAAGGTTACATACACCATGACAGCATTATACACTTTGCCCATTCACACACACTTCTGCAATCTTCACGACGCCTATTATGGGGCTCCTGCAAATTCGAGGCTGCGCTCCACTCGTAAGTTGGTTGAGGTGGGTCTCTTTTGGGGCAGGATGGCCCTAGACAATGTTGCACGCCCTTCCGTCCGGTGACGATGACACGTCGCAAAAGACCATTTTTCGTTTGAATACGCGCAGGCCCGCCATGGTTCGAATCCTGGACAAGGTAGTCGGCTCACAGCAAACCCCCCTCCTCCCTCTTGCTCATCCTCCTCTTGGGGCTGGTCAGTAGATGGCTGGGGACCGGGGCATCCATCCACATTCAGCAGGTTGTACCAAGTAAACCACATACATCAGCGTGACTCGGTCCCTACATTCACATCATTCACCGTCACCGATTCATCGCCAGCACCTACCACCTGGCCAACCATATCCCCCACCTCAACCACCCATACCAACCACCAGGCCCATCCACATCCCCACCTCAACCACCCATACCTGCACGTCTGATCCAATCATGTGGACTGAGCTTAGCCCTGTATGGTATGGCGGTGGTAGACGTGATAACAGGTTCCGTTTACTTTATCGACACGACCTCCCATATCTGTGGGCGAAGTGGGAGGGCAAGTAAAGACACGAACAGACGGAGAGTGACGGCCCAGAGAGAGAGAGATGGAACAAGCGGGAAGGCGGAGTGCTTAGTGGGAGAGATAGCGAGATAGAGAGACAGAGAGAGAGATAGAAAAGGAGGGAAAACGGAGGGATGGAGATGAGATGAGACGAATGTTTTGTGTTGGAAGGGAGAGACGGAGATAAGGGTAGGCGATAAGGCGAGGAATGAGATGAAAAGAGGGATTGGAGAGGTGGGAGAGAGAGGCACACGATAATAAGGGAAATGGACTGACAGAGGGAAAAGAGTGAGCGGCGCAAAGGGAAGACGAGTCAAAGGACCTGGCGTGTCAACGAAGATGGGCAAGGGCAGGGGGGGCAGCAAAGTAAAAACCTGGCCTCGTATACCCTGGGTTGTAGGGAAGCCTCACACAGACGCCCTCGGGTTCCTGTGTTCAACAAAAACCTCCACAACACACATTCCGTAATGATGGCACGAAGACGTGGCGGAATATGGGTTCTGTTACCCTTCATCGTCTCTTTCTTTACGAATACCCACTACGTACAACCACTACACATCCACACCCACCCACTCCACACACACACACACACACACACACACACACACACACACACATCACAGCGCTGGTGTGACATGGTTGCATTCTGAAGGGTGGGTGTAAACTTACGTCTTACAATGAGGTATGAGCAGAGAGCCTTGCAGGAGGAACTGAAGCTGAGCAAGTGCATGACATGATTCAGGATATGTGCAGCAGATGATTCAGTATGAGACCATCAGATAAATCACATGATTCAGTATGAGACCATCAGATAAATCACATGATTCAGTATACGTGCATCGGATGATTCAAGACACGAGTATCAGATGATTCAGGACACGTGTATCAGATGATTCAGGACACGTGCGTCAGATGGCTCAGGACACGTGTATCACATGATTCAGGACACGTGTATCACATGATTCAGGACACGTGTATCACATGATTCAGGACACGTGTATCACATGATTCAAGACACGAGTATCAGATGATTCAGGACACGTGTATCACATGATTCAGGACACGTGTATCACATGATTCAGGACACGTGTATCACATGATTCAGGACACGTGTATCACATGATTCAGGACACGTGTATCACATGATTCAGGACACGTGTATCACATGATTCAGGACACGTGTATCACATGATTCAGGACACGTGTATCACATGATTCAGGACACGTGTATCACATGATTCAGGACACGTGTATCACATGATTCAGGACACGTGTATCACATGATTCAGGACACGTGTATTACATGATTCAGGACACGTGTATCACATGATTCAGGACACGTGTATCACATGATTCAGGACACGTGTATCACATGATTCAGGACACGTGTATCACATGATTCAGGACACGTGTATCAGATGATTCAGGACACGTGTATCACATGATTCAGGACATGTGTATCAGGTGATTCAGGACACGTGTATCACATGATTCAGGACGCGTGTATCACATGATTCAGGACACGTGTATCACATGATTCAGGACACGTGTATCACATGATTCAGGACACGTGTATCAGGTGATTCAGGACACGTGCACGTGGGTCGTTTCCTACAGCCCGTATACCTGGACAAACGCCCTATCATCGTCCTCCTACACCTAGATCATCTTCTGCGGGTTTCCTCCAGTTACCCGGATTTGTTCAATGAATCTAAATTACGTGACTCTCTTTTTCGAGAGAAATTCTACTCCGCCATAGACTTCTAAAACAGCTAGATTTCACTGATTGGTGTAGTTCCCAACTTCGTTATATTTGATTTTAAGAGGGTGGAAGACCAGGTAGGTGTGGCACAGTTTAAACTGGGGCGGACGAATGAATTGCACGGGATGACGAGGGATTCTTATTTCTTCTCCAAATCTGGTGCCAGGTAAGTGTTCTGAGGGCGCTTCGTTTCATGTGCTGCTCTCGTAAAGTCTGACGGAGTTCTGAACCACTATCAACCGATACAGTCGGCCGGACATGGATGCGCCCCTTGTCATTATTATTCCCCTGAAGCGAGAAGAGAAACAAGATAGAGGGGACGAGAAAGTTGAGCAGTCACCATTTGCGCCTAAGATTACAACCTCCAGCCCTTCAGGACTCCATCTTCGAGGAGAACTATTCCCTCCCCTCAAGAAGAAAATTAATATATGAATGCGCGTGAATTAAGCTGGGGAGAGAGAGAGAGAGAGAGGAAAGAACCTTTAACGTTACGGTTGAACAAGAACGTCGTGAGTGGCTGAATGAGACATGACGTCACGCCTGACGGACGTCGTGAATGGATGAATGAGTTACGGCGCCGTATCTCATCATCAGACGCTGTTTATAACCTGTACGTATAAATGTGACGTGGGAGACGTAAGAGGAGGGTTGGGCGGGAGCGACGCCACGTCTCACGCGATGGCGGAGTGGGACGTGCTGGCCCGAGAGACGAAGCTAAGCCACTTGTGCCGGCTCGCTGCTCCTCGCCGCCCGCTGAAGGGAGGGGAGGGGGGGGGGGGGGGTTTGGTGAGGGCTGGGCCCACCAGCGACCACCCCCCTCCCTCCCTCCCCCCCTTCCCAAAGCGGGGTGTGGGGCGACACTGCATGACCCCTGACCTCCCCTCTGCACCGAGCACGCGCAACCTTACCAGATGTGTGGGAGAATTTACCGGTGGACGGGCAAGTCGCGCCTCGCCTTGCCTTCTTATCAGCCCAATCTTTAATCACGAGTCCCAGTTCTTGCGCACTAAGAGAGAGAAAAAAAAATAAATAATCTTTTTTTGCGTGATGGATGTCCATCCCTACCAATCTACCGATCGACTCACTCCATCACAGGAGGTCCTCTCTCTCGTGATCAGACCATTTAGCCATGGCCGGGTCCTCCAGCGATCAGCAGGCAATGATTGAAGCCCCTCTAATCACACGACTATTGAGGGCGTGCGAGATGACTATCGCGGCAGGGCGAGCCTAGATGCTTACCTTTACGAGTCGCCAATCACCAATCAGCAGGGTAGTCACCCTCCACACCGCCACTAATCAGACCTGCACAGAGAGATAAGTCGATGGTTTCAAAGATGGGGAAAGCCTGGTTGAATCTGACTGGCATGAGAGAGATGGCGAGATAGTGGTCTCTGATCCTGGAGGGAGAGAGGGAAGGGAGGCTGTGGGCGGACGGGCGGTCGGGAGGTGAGGAGCGGATGGTGCACGAGGAATATGGGTCCTGGCAAGACTTACAAACCTACGTGGAAGGCGGGAGACAAGACGGAGGCACAGCCAGTCTTGAAGAGCCTTCCTGTCCCCTCTGCGTACGTGAGGAAGGTCCAAGTGTTTGGAGACTGAAGAACAAGAGTTGCGGAAGGAGGGCTCCGGTGTTGGGGACTGTGTTGGAGGGGCCAATTAAATGGTGAGGGAGGAGGTCTAGCATGGTGCCTTACAAGAGGAAGTGAAGGAAGGTATAGCCCTGGTGAGGCACAGTTTCGTACATACAGCAATACGCAGCTCGTAAGGACAGTCATGCAGCAACACTGTGATCTACTGATCCTGTATCACACACGGAAACAAAACCTTCCTTACAATTATGCAAGATGAAATAATAAGAGACATCCATACGATGTACTTTAGGAAAAATAGCTGTAGTTTATATAGTGAAGGACAAGTATAAGTCTCAAGATCCATAGAGGTCAAATGCAAGGAAAGAAAAAACATGTCCACAAGAGGTTCGAACACTGTGCTAGGTACAAAGGAGTCGAGATCACAAGGTATAGGTTCCAGCAAGTGACCAGAGAGGATTTTCGTAGGAGCGATGGTCATGGTCGGAGATGCACAACAGGGAGTAACGAGATCCAGGATAACTCAAGAGGTGAAGCCTGGGCGTTGAGGAGGCAAAGGAAGGTCGGTCGAGACGTACCTTCCCAAATGTGGGGACAGTGAATGCTCCATGTAAGGAGGAACGTGGTTTTACCAAAGGTTGAGCAGTTGACAGTACGAAAATGAAAGCCAAGTTTTGTAGACGAATATCTAATAAGGAGTTCCAAGATGTGGTTTGTGACCAGCCTAAGAATGTCGGGGAGAAAAAAGTGTTGCCGGACACGATAGATACCTAAAAAAAACAATTTGCCTGGCCCGCGAGGAATGAACTAACATTGCTCGAGGTTCCAATACACCGACTGGGTAATAAGCAAAGGAGTTTCCCTTTAAGTAATGGATGCGAGGTAAAACCCGAGAGTACAGGAGAGGCCAAAACCTGCTGAGCAAACTGACAGATCACTGTGGTAAAGACTATTGTCGTCAGCAACAATTTTACGGTTTGTGCTTACGGAGTTCACCGCTATGAAAAAGACGAGAGGCTTTGGGCAAGAACAGACGACCCCCTCCAGGACACACATCATCACTGTGTGAGGAAAAAAAACACAGGTGATGCGCCTCCTCCTCATGATGCATAAACACTGTAAAAAAATCAAATTAAATATATCTGAAACAATTTCTTTTTCGTATGCTCACGTGTGTACATCTACGTGTATGAACGAATGAAAGATGTAAAATTATAGTGAGATGGTGGATGTGAGGTACTAGGGTCTACACCGCAAAGAAACGTACAATATCACGTGAGTACAGTAAACGTCTATCAATGCGACTAGAGTTATTTGTGTATGATAGACTCCATAATGTAAAGAATAAATAACACGAGAAGAACTCTAGTGATTCGCAATCTCTTGGGAGGACCTTTGATCATCATCATCATCAGGAATGGGAGTCGTCTGCAGGAAAGTAAACTTTCCAGAAACTGAGACTAGTAGCGACAGGCAACGAAAGTCTACAAAGGTTCAAAAGTTAACTATGAGAGGAGGAACTGCTCCTGAGGAAAGGTAATTCCATCCAGACACTAACACACACACCCTCTCCCTCCCTCGAGGCACTGTTACTGTGGAGGTGTCGGATCAGATCAAGCGGCGCAGACTTACAATTCCATGGGTCGGCATACAGCAGGACAGGTGTGGTTAGCGTGTGGCAAGAGATGATGATAACCTGGAGCAGGCGAGACCCGGGTTTTTGCAAGCTTTAAGACCCGGGGGATCTGCTTCCCTCTTAAGAGCTGCCGTTTGAGTGCTGAGGTCAAGGGGCGTGTGCAGTATAACTGATTAACTTACTGTCAATTGACTTGGCTAAAGACCAGGATTTGTTACTGTTGAACCAAGTGTGAAGAAGCTGCATCATGGAGCGCGCAACAGAAAATTCATCACAGGTGATGGCGCAATTAACTCGGGTTCAAGCTGTGATGTATGCCCTGTGTGTGTCGGGCTAGCGGTTACAAACTCCGGTGTTAATTTGTAGCTTGTTTGAATTATGCCACCCCCCTCGGGCGGGATCAAACAAGGAAGCAGAGGCGCGACGCTTTTCTTCTTTCTTCCTTTCTTTCTCCCCCAAGCCAGAACGGGAATAAAATGTTACCTCTTCCAATGACACCGGCTTCAGGTGTAATTCTGGCGCAAGTGGAGGATGAATCTGTGCGATTCCAGCGGGCTGGACAGCTGAGTTCATCATGATGATCAGCCCCACCGTCGTCTCGGGTGATGAAGGGTTTTTAAGCTGAACAGCGTGTGGAGGAGCCATGGGCCAAGCTGGAGAGCCCACATGCGATGGTCAGCGGACCCAGGGGGTTGAGAGAGACACAGGTAGCGTAGAGGCTTAGGCCAAGTGTGAGGGAAAGTTCAGGAGTACCTGGCTCATGTCCAGGGCGGTTAAGTACGAGGCGCTGGTTTGTCGATCAGGACAGGACTGGCGATGGAGAAACTGTCTCCATCTGCTCCTCCTTCAGAGTCAGCGAAAGAGAAAGTCTCGAGACCGTTAGACATCATGCATGGTGAAGTCGCCCAACTCGCAAATTTCTACATGCAGCGAAGGGGAGACAAATTGTGTCTGATTTTCACAGAAAAACCAGCCGGGAGGGAGAGACATGATGCTGAGGTGGCGATGCAGAGCGAGTGAGAGTGGATATTTGCAAGACAATGATGACTCAAAAGTCTTAATAACCAGATCGAAATGTACGAGGGATCCGATCCTTCCCTCACGCTCCAGAAAGCACAGACACGAGGAGTCAGAGTCGAGAAGAGGAGAAAGGGTATAAAACCAATCTGCAGAAACCAATATCATGAACCTTTCTACGAGGTAATGACACGGTATAGGATGAGGGTCTGCATGTGGTGATGTTAGTGCTCGTTATCTCTTATCATCACAAAACTCACATCACCTGGCTTGATGAAGATCAATGTCTTGCGGGGGTACCCAGGAACCAGTCTGACCTGCTGGCAACGTTACTCGATATATAATTGACTTCCATATTTAGGCTCGCTTAACTGTGGGGGGAGGGAAGGGGGGGTGTGGGGAAGGGGGGGAATGTGTATCAGCAGTAAGAGTCATCCATTCCATCTTTGTTCTGTATGGAATGGAAGTGATCAGCCTGGCTGGGGACATCCATCCCCCACCCACCCCTTGAAATCGATGACAAGGACACCATCCAAGTCGAGAGCTGCATTACCACCGTCCCACAGATGATTACGTGCCTCCTCCTGGGTGGACGACCTCCGCAAGTGCTAACATGGTGTCTGGGTCCGAAGCTGACAGCGTTTCAGTGTATTAAATTCTAAACCCATATTTTTCGACAGGTACGAAACTCCACCCATCACAGAACAGTGGGTGAAGATAACAAAGAGTTGAGCAGTGAGAATATGGTACAGACAGCTCTGTAAGGACAAACCACACAGCAAACACAGACGTTCGGAGCGACTGTATCCTCTGCGTGTGTGTGCGTGTGTGTTAGGTAGCGTGCAGAGGGTCTAGTGTATAGGTTAGGCCAGGGTAAACCACAGGCAGGAGGCGAAAGAAACAACAGTAGCGCTTAATAGATGACAATGGCATCCAGTCTGACGGAGGGGAACCTTACTGCTGGGGGAGCATTGGTGCGGTGTGGGTGGTGGTGACGAGAGGCCTGCCTGGCCCTGGGATATGAGACTTTCATGTGAGGATAAGTGGTGGTGGTGGTGAGGGAATGTATGACTCTTGAGGTAGAAGACTATCATGGAGCACTCCTAGGGAGGGACTACTGTCTCCGAAGCACGGGGTTGCTAAGGGTCTAATCTTTGAGACAACCATGAGTTACTGAGGCTGTCGGGGGCTGTCTTGTGCACGCTGATGGACGGTATAATGCTGGCGCTGATGAAGCACTGGGCCTTACAGCACTATACTGACAATGATGAAGCACTAGGGTTGGTGGGGAGCAGTGCTTTGTTGACACTGAGGGACAGTACTCCACTGACAGTAATGGAGTGCCAGATGTACCGAAGGAGACCAGAGTGCTAGGAACGTTGATGAAGAACATGCTGGGGCACAGGTGATGGGGAATAAAAGCCAGGTCCTGGAGATCATGTTGGGGCACAGGTGATGGGGAATAAATGCCAGGTCCTGGAGATCATGCTGGGGCACACAGGTGATGAGGCATGAAAGCCAGGTCCTGGAGATCATGCTGGAGCACACAGGTGATGGAGCATGAAAGCCAGGTCCTGTAGATCATGCTGGGGCACACAGGTGATGAGGCATGAAAGCCAGGTCCTGGAGATCATGCTGGAGCACACAGGTGATGGAGCATGAAAGCCAAATCCTGTAGATCATGCAGGAGCACACAGGTGATGAGGCATGAAAGCCAGGTCCTGTAGATCATGCCGGAGCACACAGGTGATGGGGCATGAAAGCCAGGTCCTGTAGATCATGCAGGAGCAAACAGGTGATGAGGCATGAAAGCCAGGTCCTGTAGATCATGCTGGAGCACACAGGTGATGGGGCATGAAAGCCAGGTCCTGGAGATCATGCCGGAGCACACAGGTGATGGGGCATGAAAGCCAGGTCCTGTAGATCATGCAGGAGCACACAGGTGATGAGGCATGAAAGCCAGGTCCTGGAGATCATGCTGGAGCACACAGGTGATGGGGCATGAAAGCCAGGTCCTGTAGATCATGCAGGAGCACACAGGTGATGAGGCATGAAAGCCAGGTCCTGTAGATCATGCTGGAGCACACAGGTGATGAGGCATGAAAGCCAGGTCCTGTAGATCATGCAGGAGCACACAGGTGATGAGGCATGAAAGCCAGGTCCTGTAGATCATGCTGGAGCACACAGGTGATGGGGCATGAAAGCCAGGTCCTGGAGATCATGCTGGAGCACACAGGTGATGAGGCATGAAAGCCAGGTCCTGTAGATCATGCAGGAGCACACAGGTGATGAGGCATGAAAGCCAGGTCCTGTAGATCATGCCGGAGCACACAGGTGATGGGGCATGGAAACCAGGTCCTGGAGATCATGCTGGAGCACACAGGTGATGGGGCATGAAAGCCAGGTCCTGTAGATCATGCTGGAGCACACAGGTGATGGGGCATGAAAGCCAGGTCCTGTAGATCATGCCGGAGCACACAGGTGATGGGGAATGAAAGCCAGGTCCTGTAGATTATGTCTGAGTTCAGGAAGCAAGTTATGCAACAACAATGGAAATTACAGAGGGAGAAAATTAGAGCACGCAGTATGGTGTGGCCAACAGCAACACAAGGGTGGCCCGCTGTGATGTCTATTCCTTCACTAACACTGCTAAACTGTGGATCTCTGGACCTCCTCGTGTGCTTTTAATCTTTCATTCATGCCCTGAATTCCTTGCCAACCTCAGGACATAATAAGAGCCTTTGGTATATCAAAAAGGAAAAAAAGAAATGATGGAGGACAGTAGGAGACGAGGCCAAGATTGAGAACTACGGTGTAGTAGCAAAATAAGTGAAAAGGAAAGCTGAAGGAACGGAAGGGAGGGAGAGAGGGGAGTGGGTCGGGTCGAGGGCAACTTGAGGTTGCGTTGAGTGTTGCCCTGCAGGGTTGGCCACTGGCACCGCGGCAGGTGACGACGCCCCAGGCCACGCACTCTGCCACACTTTCACACTAATTTTGCTGTGACTCACACCGCTGACGACAAGCATACTCCAACCTCTAGCTGGGGCTGACTACACGACCACCTCCAGGTGATCTGGTGCAGATACAATAGCACGGAGGGCAGTCCTGAAGTTAGGGACGCATGTACAGGATTGCTGTCGTACCTGAAAGCTGCATCACAAATCCAGTAAATCCGTGATGGATATAATGATATGAAGCAGTCGTCAGTCACCTCTGTCAGTGATTAATAACTCCTTTCTAAGAGTCCTATCTTATTCCAGTTGCTTGGCCACCAGAGATATTACGGCCACACACACACACACACACCACACAACTTTCCTCTACAGTAATGCTTCTCGCTGGCATATCATGTTGGAACACTGGGTAATGTCGTAACACTGGGTAATGTCGTAACACTGGGTAATGTCGTAACACTGGGTAACGTTGTAACACTGGGTAATGTCGTAACACTGGGTAACGTTGTAACACTGGGTAATGTCGTAACACTGAGTAATGTCGTAACACCGGGTAATGTTATAACACAGGGTAACGTTGTAACACTGAGTAATGTCGTAACACCGGGTAATGTTATAACACAGGGTAATGTCGTAACACTGGGTAACGTTGTAACACTGGGTAATGTCGTAACACTGGGTAACGTTGTAACACTGGGTAATGTCGTAACACTGGGTAATGTCGTAACACCGGGTGATGTTATAACACAGGGTAATGTTATAAAATAATTCAAACATCTGGCTGTCTACTGACAGAAACAGAGCACCAGACATATCAGAGTATCAGCCTCTCCGAACACCAGAATCTTAGAGCACAATTCTTAGAATATCTGACACTTAGAGCACCAGATACTTAGAGCACCAGAGGCTTTGAGCACCAGAGACTTAGAGCACCAGAGACTTAGAGCATCAGAGACTTAGAGCATCAGAGACTTAGAGCACCAGAGGCTTTGAGCACCAGAGGCTTTGAGCACCAGATACTTAGAGCACCAGAGACTTAGAGCACCAGAGGATTTGAGCACCAGATATTTAGAGCACCAGACATTTAGAGCACCAGACACTTATAGGTAAAAGAGCCTGAGAGAACATGTTTCTTTGACTGTGCTCGGTAACCTAGCATACATGGAGAGAGTCCAGGACATTCAAGCGTATCTCATTTAACAACTCTACCCAGAATTACTGCTGGAAGTCAGCCGCTGGCTCTACCACAAGAGGCATCAAGCTTCAGGCTCCGCCACTGAAGGAATATAAAGAAATTATGTTCCATTAACAAAGGTTTATGCACCAGGTACAAGGGTGTAACTGTAACAAATGCCATGATTCGGGAACAATGATTTAAGAGAGAACAAGGTTGTATTTCTCCCAAGTAATGACCTAATAACACGGGCTGTGCTTCTACACACACACACACACACACACACCACACACACACACACACGGGTAAACCCCGATGACAAGTGGTATGTACCATCAGCGTTCATGATAACGATAATACGAGTCTTACAACCAAGGAGTTGTCTGCTAAATAGACCACTTTACGTCCCTGGAACACCAGTTATGCTTATAAACAACTGAATGTCTCCAAACAGACAGGTTACGCCGCCAATAAAACATCGATATGCTAAGGTAAACAAGTTACCGTGGTCAGACAAATCTATTCAAAAGTTAGCGTAATCGTTTCATATAAAACATTAACCTTTTAACACTGCGAATCTGAATGCCAGTCACAGGCTGAACTTCAGTTTAATAACTAATAACATTTTAACAATGTTCTAGTTATCAGAAGGCTAGTTTCTAGACGTCTGGTCTACATAAGTTAGGTTCTAGTCGACTGTATAAAATTTTCTAGAAGTCTGGTCTGAAGAGAATGAGATGGACGTGTATGTCTTGAGTATACACGTACGTCATGGTGTATTGACAGTTGCCTCCCACACGCTCAGGCTACGCACCCCACACGCTCGGGCTACGCATTACCTACGCTCGAAATAATACCCGTGCCTCTGCTCCAGGACCGTGGTCCATGCTCAGCATACATAGCAGAGGCTCTTCAAAAAAAAAAAAAGTCACACACACACACCCTCCAAAAAAATCCCCGTAACTTACGTTCCAGCAATGGTTATCCTCCGTGTACGCAAAGTTGGCCTCGAGAATCACAAGTTGTGCTCAGAATACGTAAGCTGCCGCGCGCCCTCCAGCGTCACAGATCCGAACTACAGAATACAGCCAGCTTCATGGTTACAAAGAAAGACGTCTTCACGTACCAGCTAAAGGGGCCCAGGTTACACCTACCGTACCATACTGGTATAACACACCGCCTCCCTACTGTGTCCGGGGACACACACACACACACAAACACACCAGTGACCAGCCCTTACGTCACTCTCTGTACCATCATCTCATCTGTAAATCCCAAGCTTGATATGCTGAAGAAACTTCAAGCTTGAATGAAGCTTACGTCACCCAATCAATCCTTACTTATCATTCCTTAATGAAGCTTACGTCACCCAATCAATCCTTACTTATCATTCCTTAATGAAGCTTACGTCACCCAATCAATCCTTACTTATCATTCCTTAATGGAAGTACATTAGAGGATTATATCGCCCAATGTTCTTCAACGGAAGGGTGACTGACATGTTGTTATTTTCTTTTACGACTGAAGCTTGTAAGATGAATGCCACGCACCGGCTGGCTGGCTGGCTGGCTGGATGGTCCGTCCGGCTCTCTCTCTCTCGTGCTCGTAAATGGTACTCGCAGCACTAATTGCGACCCACTGGGTATCATGAGGCGTGTCATTCTTCAGTGGCAAGGATATAACAGCCCGATGATCGTCGCAGTTTTATCATACGATGACTGCAATACGCGTCAAAAACCAACACAATAGTGCTTCAATACGACGACAGCATCATAAGCTACGACACGCGAGGAAATGCTGCGTATGATAAGCTACGACACACGAGGTGATGCTGCGTATGATAAGCTACGACACACGAGGTGATGCTGCGTATGATAAGCTACGACACACGAGGTGATGCTGCGTATAAGCTACGACACACGAGGTGATGCTGCGTATGATAAGCTACGACACACGAGGTGATGCTGCGTATGATAAGCTACGACACACGAGGTAATGCTGCGTATGATAAGCTACGACACACGAGGTAATGCTGCGTATGATAAGCTACGACACACGAGGTAATGCTGCGTATGATAAGCTACGACACACGAGGTGATGCTGCGTATGATAAGCTACGACACACGAGGTAATGCTGCGTATGATAAGCTACGACACACGAGGTGATGCTGCGTATGATAAGCTACGACACACGAGGTGATGCTGCGTAAGATAAGCTACGACACACGAGGTGATACTGCGTATGATAAGCTACGACACGCGAGGTAATGCTGCGTATGATAAGCTACGACACACGAGGTGATGCTGCGTATGATAAGCTACGACACATGAGGTGATGCTGCGTATGAAAAGCTACGACACACGAGGTGATGCTGCGTATGATAAGCTACGACACGCGAGGTGATGGTGCGTATGATAAGCTACGACACACGAGGTGATGCTGCGTATGATAAGCTACGACACACGAGGTGATGGTGCGTATGATAAGCTACGACACACGAGGTGATGCTGCGTATGATAAGCTACGACACACGAGGTAATGCTGCGTATGATAAGCTACGACACACGAGGTAATGCTGCGTATGATAAGCTACGACACACGAGGTGATGCTGCGTATTATAAGCTACGACACACGAGGTGATGGTGCGTATGATAAGCTACGACACACGAGATGATGCTGCGTATGATAAGCTACGACACACGAGGTGATGCTGCGTATGATAAGCTACGACACACGAGATGATGCTGCGTATGATAAGCTACGACACGCGAGATGATGCTGCCAGGTAATGCTGACTACAATGTCTCCAGGTGATGCTGCGTATGATAAGCTACGACACACGAGGTAAAGCTGCGTATGATAAGCTACGACACACGGGGTAATGCTGCCAGGTAATGCTGACTACAATGTCTCCACATGACCAGTATTCGAATCAACATCCCCAGACTCATGGATGATGAGAGACTCACTCAGGGATTCACCCCATGAGTAAGTTACGAGCACCAGGGGGTGAAGCGAGAGTGAGCCCCGTGTCTTCAGTCCAGCACGAACCACAGACCACCGCCACTGCCAACCGCTTAGGTCGATTCGAACCCGGGTCTGCTAGTCTTAAACAGAGCGTAATGTCCATTGAAAAACAAAATGCAGTTACTTTGGACTAGGAAAAAAAATCAAACAATCCAAACTTCATCTGTATATTTCTGTGTTTTGTCAACGAGAGAGAGAGAGAGAGAGAGAGAGAGAGAGAGAGAGAGAGAGAGAGAGAGAGAGAGAGAGGGGGGGAGGGGGCGAGTCAAGTTATCAGGGTCGAATAGCCTATCCATGAACATCAAGGTTATAAATTAGCTGCTGAACAGCATGTATTCAAGATTAAAATGTGTTGTTCTGCTTATGATTCCTAACCAATAATACGTACTGTATCTAAAATAAGAAATATATATATATATATATATATATATATATATATATATATATATATATATATATATATGTATATAAAATAACAGACCAAGCAATGGATTCATTCAAACAGAATATGCATGCTGATTTGCATATCAGGTAAGCAAAATAAATTAGGCTTCAGGGCCGGTAATATGTAGGCACCTGCACCAGGTTTTGATTACGAAGGCTCCCGGGCAGAGAGGCGTGTGTTCAGAATGTCAATAAGGCCTATATGAACATCAGCATCCAAATAAACAGGCACATTGCAGACTATATAGCAGTCATACACTGCCATACACACGAGCACTCAGGCACACAGGCGAGCATGCACTCCAGCAGACAAACACAGGCATGCAAACAGACAGGACAGACAGACAGACAATGGCATAAACACCAACAGACAGACAGACAGACACAGAGACAAGCATACATTCCAGAAGACAGGCTGAAATACACTACAGCAGACAGACAGAGAGACGTACACACTAGCATACACACACACACACAGGCAGACACTCCAGAAGAGACAGACAGACGAGCACACACGCACACACCAACAGCCACACACAGGTGCACATTCCAGCAGGCAAAAACACAAGCAAACACTCCAGCAGTCCCACGCATACACGGGCATACTCGGTGTCTTCCCATCGGATGCCGACAAAATCCCCGATGGTTCGAAAGCCTAGTCCACGCTGTGAATCAATCGTCTACAGTGAGCTATGATATTAGTCAGGTAAAGCCGTGGTGACCCCCGTGACCTCTCGGGGGAACCGATGGTGTCTCACGAGAGACCGGGGAAGCGAAAGCCATTAGCGAGCAAGATGCCCGGGTCATGAATGGAGAAATATACAGCAGACACCTCCTCTCTCTCTCTCTCTCTCTCTCTCTCTCTCTCTCTCTCTCTCTCTCTCTCTCTCTCTCTCTCTCTCTTCGTGTGCATGCTGACGGCACGCGACCCCCCAAAGCACTTGTGGGGGGGGGGGGCGGCACCGTTCAGCAGCCTAGGCTCTCGGTGCCTGACTCACAGGGCTGTGTGTGTGTGTGTGTGTGTGTGTGTGTGTGTGTGTGTGTGTGTGTGTGTGTGTGTCATCAGGGAGCACAACACAGTATAGGTCTGGGGAGACCATATGGGCTCCTCCCTCCTTGCGCCTCTGTCTCCTCCCACCACCACCACACTGTCCTTCACATTACTATCCACTCAGTGGGAGGAGAATCGCACGACGGGTTTATCTACCATTTATCCTCCGCTTCCCAGAGGCGAGAGGGTTGTCGCAAGATTACTTTAGAATCCACGAAAGCAAACCACCTCACATGAAACATCTAGGATCCCTGATCATCCCGACGTCTTGCTCGGGGAATCTCACCAGCTTTTCTTTCCACAGTCGGCAGGTAAGGTAGGGAATCGTTCAGCCAGGGCGCTCCTCGGTAACTCGACCAGGACGCCACACTGTGGTAACAGTCATACCTCACTCCCCGGAGACCCGCGTCCCTTGAACGCCTACCTCACTGGAAATATTCCACCGTCAAATGACTCCCCTGACCTGCACTGATTCTGGAAGATGACGTCATCACTACCTTAGCTATAGTCGTCCTCGCCCCTTTTTCGTCAGGGACGTTATCCACTGAAGTCGCAATTTCTTTCCGTCCTCTCGTCTTCTTCCCAAGTTCTCGAGGCAAAACCCTCGCCTCCGCTGACGTCAAGCTGGTTGACGTCACTTCGAGAGTGTTCATCGCTGCATAAGCCGCTCAAACGCGGTGCTGACGTCAACGCCAGTGACTTCACCGTGGATAACGTCAAAGCGCACGATGTCCACCAAGCAAAGCAACGCCTCAGGTTCACCGGAGTTCACCAGATGGCCGGATAAAGAAAAAAAATTCCGATATTTACAGCGAGCGATGATGAATTGCATAATCTCCGGCTAAAGGATCCCTGGTGACTGGTGATGTCGTCCCCCACAATGCATCACCAAGCGACAGCTCTTGAGGCTGCCCACAGCCTTATACGGTCCCGTAAAATATATATATATATAATATATATATATATATATATATATATATATATATATATATATATATATATATATATATCGAAACTTCATTACTCGACAAGTTTGTTGAGTTTTTTTCATACAGAATGTGTATATTTGTGTGATTGGCGCCTCAATGGGAAGGAGGAACATTAAAAAACATATTATATGCCCAGGGAAATATTTACTCTGCCACAGAGCTGTAAACAGCCTCTTGCATTGTGATTCCGACGACGTCACCTGTTACCTCCTGAAGGCAGCTCACCAATATATATGTCTTGGCACTACCCCTGTACGTCCAGAATATCGGTAAAATAATGATATGCATCTGTTCCTCCCTCCTCCTCTCGCCGCCCGACACCTGCATCGTTGCAACTGTGTGAAACGCAAGGGTCAGTCAGCCTCTCCGAACATCTGCAGCTAAGCTATCCTGCAGGGAGGCCATGTGTTAACGAGGAACTATGTATACACATTAACGATCTACTATGTATACACATCAACGATCAAACATGTATACACATTAACGATGAACTATGTATACACATCAACGACGAACTACGTATACACACACATGTTTCTCCCGACCTGCAGCATCAGGGAAGAAGAAAGAAAAAAAAAGAAAGACAATTCAGCGAGGAAGAGAAAGTGCAGCGGCTTCCACCGAAACACAATATCGTCACGAAAACATATTTTGAATAAGATGTTCGTCTGGGGAACCAGTTTTTGCGGGAGGCCGCAAACACACGTCACTAGTGAAATGATGCTGAACACACACACACACCCACACACCCCCTTGTTGCAGGCGAGGCCCTGCTGAATTAATCCTATGATTCATGACACCTAATCAGAAGAGAGAAAAATCAGTGTCACCCTTTTTTTTTTCCCCCTCCTTCTAAGCGGCAAATACCAACTCAGTGTTCGAGAAAATCAAGCCTAAATTACGACATTGATAAACAAGCGTCGGGAGGAGGAGAGGGAGAGAGAGAGAGACAGAAAAAAAAATGTGTCAGCACAAAGAAATGTTATGTGTAAACACGACGAGGTATTCATTTATGTTTACACAAGAAGCGACCTGATGGTTAGCTCATTCGGTCCGACCTCTGACGACCACGCACGCTACGACCCTTGGCCATGACGACCTGATCTTTGTCTCGACCTTTATTGGTAGGTCACAGACCAGGCCATCGGAGCCAAGTGTTGCGCCTGCGCCGTCGTGGTCAAGGGATTAGGGGGAGGTGAACCATGACAATGACTTACCATAACACGAGAAGGATTTCCTCATGTAATCCTACTGTACACTTGGTGTCGACCTCATGTAATCCTACTGTACACTGGTGTCGACCTCATGTAATCCTACTGTACACTTGGTGTCGACCTCATGTAATCCTACTGTACACTAGTGTCGACATCATGTAATCCTACTGTACACTTGGTGTCGACCTCATGTAATCCTACTGTACACTTGGTGTCGACCTCATGTAATCCTACTGTACACTTGGTGTCGACCTCATGTAATCCTACTGTACACTTGGTGTCGACCTCATGTAATCCTACTGTACACTGGTGTCGACCTCATGTAATCCTACTGTTCACTGGTGGCGACCTCATGTAATCCTACTGTTCACTGGTGGCGACCTCATGTAATCCTACTGTACACTTGGTGTCGACCTCATGTAATCCTACTGTACACTTGGTGTCGACCTCATGTAATCCTACTGTACACTTGGTGTCGACCTCATGTAATCCTACTGTACACTGGTGTCGACCTCATGTAATCCTACTGTACACTGGTGTCGACCTCATGTAATCCTACTGCACACTGGTGTCGACCTCATGTAATCCTACTGTACACTGGTGTCGACCTCATGTAATCCTACTGTACACTGGTGTCGACCTCATGTAATCCTACTGTACACTGGTGTCGACCTCATGTAATCCTACTGTACACTGGTGTCGACCTCATGTAATCCTACTGTACACTGGTGTCGAGATCCCCCTGGACGGAAATCGTCTACAGACCACAACACCGACGCACGGAATTCCTTCATAAGAAATTCGTTTAGAATGACACGTCCTTCTGGCCGGGTGATTACTACATCAAAACTGTGGGTGGGAGGAACTAGAGACAGGAGGAGGAGGAGGAGGAGGAGGAGAAGGAGAGGGAGGAAGAGGATATGAGGAGAAGGGGCTCCCCCGCATGACTTGGATACATACCGTGCCATACCCAAACCTGCCGTGTGTTAACGAGCACATAAGCCTTTCCTGATTCCCTGGAGACTGAGTGACAGTCCGAGGTTTACACGGGTATACACCAACTGAAGTTTACCTCGAAACACTTGCTTCTCCATTCCTTGCTGTTCACCAACCAGAGGTGTGCTCAATCTTCCGAGGGACTCTGCCACTTGGGTTGTTAAAGTGCACGAGACACGATGTCTTAGAAGGTGGAGATCAATGTATATACTCAATACAACAAACACTCGTATACAACACCTACGACTCCAACACACCCAGGATAAGAACGCACCATAGGGACAAGTCACGTCCACTCAAGATTGTGTTTTACACACTTACACGCTTTGTTTACACGGAGGGAGAGGTCATTCAGCGAGCTGGAAAAAAAATATAAATCTCAAAATGAAAAAAAAAGAATATATATATATATATATATATATATATATATATATATATATATATATATATATATATAAATCTTCGGAGATTCGTGAGCTGCTTCTAATCAGCTTCACTGAATCATGAATTGTTAACGAGTTACACAGCTCATTACAAGGAGGACTCGAATCTTCTTAATGGGCTTCTCAAGCATGTTGCGTATTCTGCTCATGAAGTCATATATATACATAGAGAGAGAGAGAGAGAGAGAGAGAGAGAGAGAGAGAGAGAGAGAGAGAGAGAGAGAGAGAGAGAGAGAGAGAGAAATTACTTTCTTTGTTCACGAAGTAAAAAATATTTTCGTGGTATCTATGACCCAACAGATCATACCGCAGGTTCACAGGGTTCACAGGGTTAAGAAATCATTTCCTGATTGCTTCACTGGTTCGATCGTGGTCCTACCGCCGAATGCTTCAACGAACCACGGAGTCTTCACAGATGACTAGGGTGAGCCAACGTGTTCAGACTTCTTCGTGGTTTCGACAACTAGCAACTGGAATCTCTGTAAATCCTGCTAGCACCTGCAGCTGTGAAAGATTGCCCCACGTCGAAGCCTAGAGTTACAGGAGCTCTCTCTCTCTCTCTCTCTCTCTCTCTCTCTCTCTCTCTCTCTCTCTCTCTCTCTCTCTCTCTCTCTAACTCAAGTTAAAACTCAAGTTAAAGAGTCAATGAACGTTCTCTCAAGGAGGTGGGAGTGTTCTTGCAAGTCCTCCCTCTCAGAAGCAGAGCTCGACGAGGTCCGTAGTCGTCGGCGATGGTCGAGCCAAACGCCTCACGCAGTTCATGGGCTTCCAGGCAGGCAAGTCATACCTACGGAGCGAGGCGTTCCACGAGAGTCACACCGGGAGTTGACGTCGGTCCAGCTTGTCGTACGGCGCACCTGAGGTCGCCCAGCCACGCCAGCCTCCTGGGGCTGACGCAGACTCCTGTCGGTCGCGTTATGACTTCGTATGAGTCCTGCCGGATGGCTCAAAAGGGCATGGAAGTCCTGCCAACAGCGCATAAGAGAGCTCCTCCTGGATGTACCTGTTATTTGTTCCTTGATTTCGTAGGGAGGTCCCGCGTGTCGTACCTGCAGTTGGTGGAGGTCATGTCGGCCGTGGCACAAGCTCATGTCAACGTAACGAGCCAGCTCATGGGATCTATGTCAGATCATGTCACCAGTCCACGAGCACCCACCCACCCACCAGTTCAGAGCCCGTAACATTAGGAAGGATACATCGGGGATGTGGGTACGAGACAAGCGACGTTGATCTGACGGCATCGCAAGGATGCTGTGAGTACCGGGAGAGCCTGAGGGGCCTCTCTCACGTAACGTGTAATTATTCCCTGGGAAGTTCATGATCGTGTCATGACCAGTTATGACGTCATATTTTTCTCGAGGCAGGTGATGTAAGCGGTAACTTGGCGGGGGTGGGGGGTGGGAGGGACCATGAGACCGTTCATTGCGCATGTACTGTTCATGTGGGCGGCAGTGGAAACACTGAAGCCACTGTTACAGGGGGGACAAGACAGCAGCAAAACACTGCATACCACAGCGATCAGGAGGGAGACCAGGCCATGGTCATACGCAGACGACGTTAAGTGAAAGGGAGTTTTGTCTCGTGTGTGTGTGTGTGTGTGTGTGTGTGTGTGTGTGTGTGTGTGTGTGTGTGTGTGTGTGTGTGTGTGTGAGTGTACCAAAAAAAAAACATTTCCATCTACTGTATTTCTACAGCTTTGTTCTCCTTGATGTAGAGGACACGCGCTTGCTCTAACGCTGCTGCAAGCACTCCACGAAAGATCCAAAACTCGTCATCGAGGACTGGCGACGTGTCAATGTGTAAACGAGACGCGGGTTACCGAGGTCTCCCAGAACATCCATCCGTAAAGATGGGGGAATAATCATGAACATGGACGTGACCGCCACTGTCATAAAAGAAAACGAATAAAAGGTAACGAGCTCGTTGGTACTCCTGAGTACCATGACCTTATTAAGCCCACTGCTGCGTCCACCCTCCCACCTCCCCTACAGACGCAAGACCCAAAACGGCCCATGAATTTACGCAAAAAGATACATCGTACGAAATCATCTTTTCAAAAGTTCGAATAGCCTCAGCTGGCAGACAGGTCACCACCACCACCACCGCCACCGCCGCCTCCTCCTCGGCAACAGTACATGCGGCCGGCCGTCAGTGAGGCTCGGCTGATCGTGGCATGAGGACGACGCCACGAGACATGACCCCTCCCATCTATGGCTTGACGAAACCACACCTTCTTGCTGGAGTGATACCAGTTCATCTGGCACCTTGCTTCCTCACCCACATAGAGCCTCCCAGTGCGAGGAGTCAGCTGGGGGCGACACCCTCCCACTGACTGACATCATCGGTGTCAGCGTCGGGCCACTGGCGCCTCTGGGAGACCTACCCCGGATTGTGGATATCCCCGCCACAGACAGTTTAGTATGACCGCCACTAGAGAACGTCGCTTGGGGGTCGCGTGCCGGAGAACACCCATGGTACTGTCCTGCTCCTCCTCCTAACTGCTTCACGAACAGGATACCCACCAGCAGTGAGGCTGATAGTCCGATGATCATCCTTATCCCATTCCTATCAATTAATCGTGAGGTATTCCAAGCCCCGATTACATTCCTCTTGGTATTCACGATAATATTCCCGCCGATCTCCCTACTGTATTCGTAATGGCATTTCCACTAATATTCTCAACATTTCCGATGGTATTCCAGCAGAGGAACAGCTTCCTCTTTGGATTCGTTATGATATTCCAGTTGGTAATCTAGATATTCCTGTTGATATTCAAAATATTCTCAGCCATTTAACTCTTGGAGGTGGTCCATTAGCTTCCTGGATTACTCACACACACACACACACACACACATATATATATATATATATATATATATATATATATATATATATATATATATATATATATATATATATATATATATACATATATATATATATATATATATGTATAAGAATGAATGGCCACATCTTACTGGTACAGAAGCACCAGTGTCAGTGAGTTAGCCAAGAACGCACCACAAAGCGTCCACACCAGAGAAGCAAAATGAGCGCCGGAGTGAACGCGTGAGGAGCAAGCCAGTGTTGTTTCCGTGTACCCTGGAGGCAGAAAAATGCAGGGTTCGAGTCCGCAGTGCATGAAGGCTATTGGGAACACTACATCATGGGGCGTGGTCCATTCATAAGGTCTCCACAATTAACAAACCTCGCAAATCAGAGTCTCTGAAGCCAGGTGGCGTATCCGGTTACCTTCATCGCCACACACACACACACACACACACACACACACACACACACACACACACCCATCACATGTCCGCCTCCTATCCCTACACACGTCACGTCTGCGTAACCCAACAACATCGCCGTGGAGAGGTGCACAAGTGTGACACCAATTGGTGTCGCACGAGGGAATGACTCGCTCAATCCTCGCACTGTGCGACGTTTAGTGAGTGGATGGGCATAAATGTCTTCTCAGTGAGGAGGCATGCAGGAGAATGCAGAGGGCATGAGGCGGCAACACGAGAAACATAAACAAGGTGGAATGATAGGGGAGGATGAAGGAATGGCATGGAGTAACGAGGGGAAAAATAATGTGGTAAAGTCTTGAGTCTATAAGGCTGACCACAACATACGGGAATGCAAAATTAATGTGAACAATCAAAAGGAAGTCTCAAGAGAGGAAAAGAAGAATCTTTTTCTTCTTCCACCAAGTACTTCTGCCATGAGAGATTGCAACCTCCAGATCTTCCTGAGTCTTATTCGAGGATATCTCATTTTATTGTTCCATTCATCACAGTGGCAATCACTAAATTATTCTGATGTGGTATTGCATACATTCTTGCCGATAATCTCCGAGGCGAAAGGTAATCAAAATGTTTGACACGCCTGACAAGAGATGATCAGGAGAGTTTGGTGGTGCGAGGCAGACAACCTAGCAAAGAAATAAAAAATGACGTGTGCTTGAAGTTGGTGCGAACGGTGACACACACACACACACACACACACACACACACACACACACACACACACACAACATTAAAAGGCTCATGCACTCCACACTACAGAAAGGAAAATGTTCATCCACAACTCTTTCTTAAGACTTGTGTCAGCTGCTACGGTTCTCCTTTCCATTCTAGTTCTTCTTCGTCGGTGATGGAGGGAAGGAGCCGATAGCAGAGCTCAAAAGCTGCAAATAACAGGAACAGAATCCTGGATATGTTAAAGGATAGAGACACCCTTGCGGGTACTTCGTAAAAAGCAGAAGGACGAGAGAAATTTAAAAGATTAATCGGACCACACTAATGCCTTCCCATTGCCTGAGAGACAACATGAAAAAGAGACAGACAGAGGGGAAGGGGAGGAGACTGGAAGACGAGAGCCTCTGCAACACCAAACAGGATAACAACTCAAGATGGGAAAGGTCAGGTAGAACTAACTAGAAAGTGTCGGGACGAGAACAAATGAACAACGCTCCGATGATGTACCTCGACCAACAACGTCAGAAAAGGAAGATCTACCGAATGAGAATATATATATATATATATATATATATATATATATATCTGGTGCTTGGAAGGTCAAGGTAGATGAGTGTCCGCTGAGGTGGCCCATCAACCATGCTCACGCGCCACAACTCACAAGCAGGACTTTCAAGTCATGTTTACGGCCATATGCTCCAACGCTTTATCACGTTGTCTCTCTTTTGAGATAGATGACACAATCAGCATTCTTGAGACACGTATGGAGCTTCGTGGATGATAGGAATATCACACACGACGCCAGTACACGATGCAAATATTCATTCACACAACGACATCAACCCAAGCTCTCTCCATGCATGACTGTTTTGTGTTCTGTTCCTGAGGCATATATATATATATATATATATATATATATATATATATATATATATATATATATATATATATATATATGTGTGTGTGTGTGTGTGTGTGTGTGTGTATGGAAAAGATCACAATTTTGCGCGTGATCGAGTATATTCCTACGAGTCCACGAGGAAAATAAAACTCGTTAAGTTCCCAAGTGCACTTTCGTGTAAAAATCACATCATCAGGGGAGATACAAGAAATATAAGTCAGTTGACATACAACGAAGAGACGTAGCTAGGACGCCATTTGGTAAACAAGTGGTTGTCCTGTCTTGGAACTAATCATAATTGTCTTGAACAATGAAGTTTCGTAGTGGTGAGGTTCATCCTTAACTTTTTTTGAGGAATTAAGCAAACGTAATGGAGAAAGAGTCTAACTGTTCATGATTAACTTTTCAAGCGATACTACCATTTCTGTGAGAAAGACTAGAAGCTGCAGATGTCTTATGAATCAACTACAAGCAAACAGACTTGAGGGCAACAAGCTCACCAATAAATAGTTTGGGGGTACAGAGATGCTTAAACACGGGTTGTACAAGACTTGAGTAAACTGTAAGAAAAACCTTGCATGCATCATGCATCATTAAGCCAACAAGCATTGGACATGAGTTCTCTCGTTTTTTTGTTTTGTTTTGTTTTGTTCTCTAGCTGAGGAAGCGGAGAGGAACAGCCTACCGAAGCCAGGCACGGGAGGTCCGTGAAGGGCACCGTGTCCAGGAGGCCGTTATGGCCTCCCTGCCTGCCTGCCTCCCTCCTCGGCTGCTGGTGTGCCTGCAGTGTGGACCCCCCCCCCCCCCCCGACAAGGCTCCTCCGGCCACAACCTTGCCTGCCAACCGCACCTCATCAACAAGCTGCCTCACTAACACCAGCTGTTAAGCTCGGTATCGTTTCACAGCCGCACCTGTCGGCCTCCTCCCCTCCACGTGCAACGACAGCTTAGTGGGTCATGGAGTACCTCGCAGGGGGCATATGTTCACTGGCCTGATGACGCACCAGAAGGGGAACACGCCTTGCCAGGGCTCATGATCTGCTTCAGTGGTTCCTTGAGCAACCGTGGAGACACGAGTGAAAAGTGAAAGTCTGATGATGAACTGACTGAAGCGGAGACACTGGCATACTGATTCTCGGATCACCGTGTTCAACACCCTTCGAATACCAGCGTCGTGAGGTCACACGGGTCTCAACCGTCCTACAGACTCTTGCATGAGGCCCAGTCCTTCCCATTCTGCACTGAAACATTATCTTTTCCTTCTTGTCACCATCAGTCATCATCATCCTTCCTTCCATAACCTCTACCTTCGATATTTTGGTCCGGTGAAACTCCTTCCATTCAGCCTCTCGCTTCCAGACTCCCTCCCTCACCTCCAGGGACAGCAAGACAAGACCCCTGGCCCAGACTATCACCCATGGCGGCTGCAGCCACCGGTGGAGCACGGCTTGTCCCTGCACCTCCCCACCTATCCTGGACGGGGCACCTGCGCGGGGGAGGATGCGCCTGGCCCTGTACGTGATGTGATGCGCAACGCTTTGCCCAGGCGAAGGGGGATGGGGGTGGGGGGGTTGCGACGCCTTGACCCGCACACTATGAGAGGACCGGATCCCACGGTGACCCAGCCAACCTTCGCTGCGGGAGATCCTAACCTCCTATTGCTCGGAGGTGGGCCCAGCGCGCACGGACCCACGCATTATTTCTTTTTCTTTTCGTGCTTCTATACAACGCTGGCTCCGGTGATAATCATCGGATCATTTCTATCAAGGCTGTATGTGTGTGTAGCCCTTGCTGTACAGACGATATGCTCGCTTGTTTGCCACCTGACAAAGCTCTCTGTGAGTTATCCTGTCCGCTGTGTACGGCCGGTGTAGTCACCTGGCATGGCAAAAATGCTGTGTGTCAGTGAGAAACTGGGCGGAGGGCGTCCGCCAGCATGCTGCGGCTCCAGGAGGCTACAAGCCTGCCTTATAAGATCCAGTATGGTGCAGCATGTGGCGGGGAGGCCATGTGGGCAGCTGGCGTGGGAGATGCTCTCGGATAACAGGCGAAGGCGTAGTTGCTGGGGAGAACTGTAGGACTGCGGGGAGTGGGGTGTTGTTAGAGAAGCTAGGGAATGGGTAGCTGTAGGCCCGGAAGAAAGGGAGATTCGGGATGGTTCTGAGGTAATGGAGAAACGAGGGATCGTAAGGTAACGAAGAAGGGAAGGGTTGTGAAGAGCCACTACAATGGATAAAAAGATACCTTTAGGGCAGGAGGGACAAAGGGAACCGTGGTAAAGCTATTGTGGTAGATGGAGTGACGCAGGTGGAGAGAAGGAGCAAAGACATGACACTTGCCTTTTAAAGATGCGGCAGATGTGATGACGAGAATGATGTGCTGCACATGTGACACACAGAGAAGTACAAGAGGCGCGGCACATGTGACACACGAATGGGGTAGGGTCAGATATGTTGTGACACAGAGTGACGTATGAATGGGGTAGGGTCAGAAATGTTGTGACATAGAGTGACGTATGAATGGGGTAGGGTCAGAAATGTTGTGACACAGAGTGACGTATGAATGGGGTAGGGTCAGAAATGTTATGCGACAGAATGACATATGAATAGGGTAGGGTCAGAAATGTGACAGATCTATGCCTGCTTTAACAGAGATGTGATATCACCATATCAAAAATGTGCTGCTCATAGACACATAAAATAGTGACATTCGAATAAATGTGACGGATGGAATATCATAACAACTGTGACATTGTTTTGACATACGTGTCAAAGGTGTGTGACGTGACGCTGATGTGAAAGAAAACTAACCATTAGTGCTGGAAAAATATGTGAAACTAGACAAGGAACAGTGTTCGAACAGACATTGGATAGTATTGGAAGACATGGGATAGTGTTAAAGCAAACATGGGATAGTATTGGGACAGATAAGGGATACTGTTGAGACATGGATAAGTTTTGGGGCACTCTGGGGATGCTGCTGGGTGCAGACAAATATTCGTGATGTGAGACATGGGATAGAACTGGGACAGACGTGGGATAATGGTGGAACACGTGACACTTTTAGGATAGCCTTGGCCAAGAACGACATTTACTCCACTAAAGCTTTAGCGTTACAACAAAGGACACACAAGAAGTCCAGCTGGGGAATAACCCTGCCACTTCCAGGAAAATGAGATCACTTGTACGGTTGGACCCTCTTCCCACTGACGTCAAACTGGTGCGACACTATGGCATGTGCAACGCACGGGGTGTGTTGGTATGACCATGTGTAAGCCTGAGTAGCTATACGATCTGGTGTCCTTACCACTTGGCCTCCTGAAGACGAAGGTAAAGTTCTTTGACGAAACGATGAAACGACCCTTGATGGGACAAGCCTTGATGGAACGACCCTTGATGGAACGACCCTTGATGAAACGACCCTTGTGGGACGACTCTTGATGGGACAACCCTTGATGGAACGACCCTTGATGGGACGACCCTTGATGGAATGAACCTTGATGGGACGACCCTTGTGGGACGACCCTTGATGGGACGACCCTTGATGGGACGACCCCTGATGGGACGACTCTTGATGGAACGACCCTTGAAGGAACGATCCTTGATGAAACGACCCTTGATGGAATGACCCTTGATGGGACGACCCTTTGATGGAACGACCCTTGATGGAACGACCCTTTTATGTAACGGCCCTTGATGGGACGACTCTTGATGGAACGACCCTTGATGGAACGACCCTTGATCACTACGATTACGACATGCGGGTGCGATTGTGATCTCTGACCAATCACCCATTTCGGGACAAGCCAAGACGCCGTGCATATCGTACACACAGTGGATCGTACCGTCGCTTATCGTACACACGGTGGGTCGTACCGTCACTTATCGTACACACGGTGGGTCGTATCGTCGCTTATCGTACACACGGTGGGTCGTACCGTCGTGCTTATCGTACACACGGTGGGTCGTACCGTCGCTTATCGTACACACGGTGGGTCGTAACGTCGTGCTCACGGTTCGTGCCATAGTGCTCAGTGCCCATACCATGTTATGCTCGTCTGTTTCGATCACTCTGGATGCCTCTCCAACAAGTATACAGATCGACAACAACAACAACAGGTCAGACGCTTCACACATGTGAGCTAACACGTACTCTGCCCAAGGAAATGTGATTTGAAAGATGTGGCGCCATCTTCATCAACAATGGGGAAAACTGAAGGGAGAACGTGGAAGCAACTGTGTGAATATCACAGAACACAGTTTGTTGAGTCTCCTGCTTGAAGACTCGGCTGACTAATCATCATGAGTGTGTGTGTGTGTGCGTGTGTGTGTGTGTGTGTGTGTGTGTGTGTGTGTGTGTGTGTGGAACTCCAGCACGCGAGGTCCTTCAGGGACCATCTGTCATGCAGCAGGGAAAATAACACCACAAAACATGAGAGGCTACCCAGTACATCAGGTGAATGCAGTCGTCTGGAGTGAAATTTCAACTGGCTGTATCCCACAGTCGGGTTTAATTACAGTATCATTCGCGTGTTAGGTGGAGAAAGTCTGACACTCATGTTGCCCCGACTCTTCACCTCGTATAAATGTACAATGTCTTCACCTCATGCATACACGCATAGGTGTACGTGAGTGTGCATGTGTAATCAACCTTTTTGACAAAAAAAAAAAATGTAATACGTGAAGGAAGCTCTAAATTCGCGGAGCCCCATAAATAAATAAATGAAATAAACAAGCTACGTTCCACTGGGTTTAGACAGCCATTCGCTGTAAACATACAGTTGAGGTATTATAGATATTACAGACCTGGGAGGCTATGATAGCACGTACTTATCTAATCGCAGAAGAGCTTAAGATCAAGATGGGCTGCATGCGTGCGTGTATGTGTGTGTGTGTGTGTGTGTGTGTGTGTGTAAATCGAGTGATCAAGCTCATGCATCAGACAGGTGCCGTGCGGCGGGATGGAGTGTCCAAAACATGAAGGTGAGCAATTATGAGTCACGGAGCACGTTCACCGGGTAGTCTTCATTTACTCCCTCCTGAAACTCACTTGGGATGAAGAAGAAACATCAACGAAGACATTATGTCAGTCTTCAGCATGCGGCTATGGCGAGAATCCGCCAAGGACCACTGTTCTGCGTACGGCATCAAAGAGCATTTCATCTTCCCTGTGAGGCGAGGCACCTGTGAGGCGAGACACCTGCGAGACAAGTCACCTGTGAGGAGAGACACCTGCGAGACAAGTCACCTGTGAGGAGAGACACCTGCGAGACAAGTCACCTGTGAGACGAGACACCTGCGAGACAAGTCACCCGTGAGGAGAGACACCTGCGAGACTAGGCATCTGTGAGGAGAGACACCTGCGAGACAAGGCACCTGTGAGGAGAGACACCTGCGAGACAAGGCACCTGCGAAGCAAAGCACATGTGAAGCGAGGCACCTGTCGCATCCCTTACTTGAACCTTAAAAGACTTCTGTTCTTAAAGAAGCCATACGAATAAAAAAGGGGGTTTATTAACAACCCTATATACGACCGACTGACGGAGACGAGACCACAGCCTCTGCCACAGTTGAATGCTCTCAGCGTCTCATCCACCACGACTCAAAAAAAAGAGAAATACCACAGAGTTGAGAATGGAGGACAGGCCAGAGATTTTATCGTGTGTGCTGCTCATTATATTCACACGGAAATTATTGGCAGTTTCTTCCCTGCTGACAAAGAAGGATCGGGAACACGATTAAGAATTCCTAAACGGCTTACATCACGGCTGACTTTCACTGCTGTAAATAATCTCACGATTTTTTCCGTTTAATGCTTCTAAAAATCGCCGTTATTCATCTCAATACAAGAGAAACGGAAGAAACAGAAGTAGTCAACTGTTCTATTATAGCGTGTGAAAAGCAGTATAGTGTTGTATATGTTTCAAATGCTCTTTCTAATATCTATTTTCCATCGTGTTTTTAATCTTCCTTCGTCAACTTCTCAGAACAAAGAGCGTGTATTACGCACTGCCTCTTGAACAGGCCCACCTACCCCAGGTCATGCTATACCCCAGGCGAGTCCCACCAGGTCATCCTGACGAGTCAGTCACCGATGTAGATCGTCAGCTGACGATGTCGTGACGTAGGGTCAATGACGAGGCTTGACGCCACCTCCCCTTCCCTCCAGGGGGGGTCATCGCAAGGTCTTTTGGGATTCTCTAGGGATCAGATCACACGGGCCTGAGAATGTGTGAGAGAGAGAGAGAGAGAGAGAGAGAGAGAGAGAGAGAGAGAGAGAGAGAGAGAGAGAGAGAGAGAGAGCGTGCGCTGTCGGCGTAAATGGTTCATCAAGAGCCGCAGGAACCAGTCGTGCCGCAGGAACCAGTCGTGCCGCAGTCATGACGCCGGCAAATGGGTCGTTCATCGGTCGCAGGACCTGAGGAAGTGCTGTACCTTGGTCACGACCTGGCGGCATACAGAAGGGCAGCAGTGCCTCGGCTGCGGCGAGAGGTTGTGAAAGCGCGACAGGTATGGTCCTAGTTCATGACGGCCTGGAAGGGTCGCTCTTGGGTCAACGAGTCGTTCTGAGGGGTCACGAACTGCGCTGGGGGCCTCTCCTTGATCAGGAGATACACCAAAGTATTACTGCAACACGTAAATTGAATCTCTTACACGTAAAAATACGATCGCTCATGATATCTGAAGACCACACCGTCGTGTTCAAGCAAGGATTAAGAAGACTTGTTTGCAAAATAATACGCCCCTGCAACATGGCTGCAAGGCACTGTGTCATGTGAACCAATACAACGTCATGCGTACGTTAAAAAAAACCACAACGAGATCAGTCTCCACAATGCTTTTCTTTGAGGGGGCGCAAGGTAAGGCTGCCCTTAGGAGTCTGCTGGAATACGAGGAAGACCCCGGATACCTACCAACTGACGTGCGTACTACACAAACTCCAGAGAGACGCTGACCATGTGCGGCCGTGTGAGGCAGAGGTCTTAAATTCTAATTAGTCCTTTCAAGACTCCTGGCGGCTCACCGAATGGTTGGAGGAGGACCAGGCCAGACGGGCTAGTCGCCAGACACATTAGTAGTGCATGAGAACGAGGTCACCTGATCCCTCCTGAGAGATGACTGCGAACTGACCATTAGGGAAGTGAGAAACGTCAAGTCCCTCCACTATCAACTGGACACGCAGACATTCCGAGTCAAATACCCAGGCATGAAAACTGCCACAAGATTCACCTGATCAACTCGGAGCTGTTCGCACGTTCGCCGCGAAAAGAAATTCTTCGTTTATTAAAAGAGTTCTGGAAATGAGAGGGAAGAAGAAATGAGAGGGAAGAAGAAGAAGAAGAAGAAGAAGAAGAAGAAGAAGAAGAAGAAGGAAGAAGAAAAGAAGGAGGAAGAAAAAAAATGATTATCATCTGATTAAGAAAACGTGAAGGTTTTAGTGTAGTACACGCTCGCCGCGTGAGCCGGGCATCACAACGCTAATGAGCTGGCATTCCTGGGAGAAGAAAAGAGAAGGAAGAAAAAAAAGAAAAAAAAAAAAGAGTTTATCCGCAGAAAAATTGCCGATATCCTCCTAGCCTCCTTGATCTCCCCAGGGCAATGTCAGGCTGTGTTCATAAAGAAACTGCCAGACTGAGAAGTGATCTTCCATGTACTCCCTCGATTGAGCTGATCAAGAACCTGCATACGAGAGTGGAGCCCCCCTCCCTGAGACGCTGCATTGTGGAAGCGAGGCACAAACTTGAGGAGTGCGGCCTCAAACATTTCCAAAGCTTCCCTCTTAAGAGATGATCCAGAGTGAGTCTGATAATTAAGGGGTAGAGCATTAAAGAGGCACTAATAAGTTATAAATACAGGGTTTCCCAGGGCAAAAGTATGTGGTAAGTATAATGCAAGTGTTTTACATGGGACGACACTGACCCCCTTCCCCGTGGCTGACCTAAGATAACCCCCCCACTGCCTCTGGGATGCATCACCACTCATGTGCAAGAGATTCAGGGCCGACCCCAGAGCGCGAGTGCAATCCACCGCAGTAAAATGACCGTGGGAGGACCAAGTCCCCTGATGCCATTCGGAGGTAAACCCATCCTGCTGGGTGAGGATTACCTTCACGTAAGTGGCGATAGCGTCCTTGGCCACTTCTGTGCGCTCGCCCTCAACAAATCATCTTACAAACACCTACACATAACTTAAAAACACATTCTCATACTTATACTTTACAGTACATGTTCTCAGCCATTCGCCATCACACTCATCACACTTACACACTCTCTTAAGAACCAGGTCCATTTTCCCCTGAAGTCAATGAGCTCGAGCGCTGGACCAAGGCGTTCGAAGTCACGGGTGGGTTCGTTCGAGTCCCGCGAACGCCGACGACGAAATGCGAGACCCCGGGTCATCCACCATCATCAACTCCAGACCTCCGTCGTGCGACTAGGGAATCAGAGAAGGGGAGAGGTAATGATGGCCCTGCCAGTCACATCATTCCACCCGGACAGGGGTGAGCTCTAACCTCACACAGAACGGGGAATTGGAACCTCGTAAAACAAAATTTAGACGAGACAGCACAAACAAATGAATGCCCTAAATGATGGCTGTCTCGTTAACGCTATGACAGGTACCCATTCTATCGACCAACCCTACAGAGAGGATGAATAGCTGGGTTGGCTGTGGACCGACTGCCTGAACCAGGATTTGAACCTATGCGCTCGACCTTGCACGGCCTGTGAATGCGTCGAAGTCAGCGACGCTAACCGATACATCACGAAGGTCCATATACATAAATACATATATATATATATATATATATATATATATAGAGAGAGAGAGAGAGAGAGAGAGAGAGAGAGAGAGAGAGAGAGAGAGAGAGAGAGAGAGAGAGAGAGAGAGAGAGCGTACGTGTATGAATTCTTGTACAAGTACAGTATCTAACACAGTGACGAGAGTATTAATATGGTTGTGTTCCGGTGGTTGTACGCCCGCCTACAGACAGCACGAGCTACAGCGTGACTCCCTTGTTGCTTAGGTGCGGTAGAGGCCGCGGACTGTATTCGCTGGTGGCGTTATCACATTCTTCACCGGCATCATCTCCTGTTGCGGTGCGAGGAGGTGGGAGAGAGAGAGAGAGAGAGAGAGAGAGAGAGAGAGAGAGAGAGAGAGAGAGAGAGAGAGAGAGAGAGAGAGAGAGAGAGAGCGGCGGGATATACAAAGGATAAACATGGGAGGACGCCAGTGTACTTCTGCTACTGTCCTACACTGCGAGCCAGTCCTAGCGTTGTGATGGTGCTCACGTGGGTCTAGACGGTTCTGTCGCCGGGTCCACAGTCACCGAGCCGCGCAGTACGAATCAATTCTGCGCACAGATTTGCAGGAGCGATCATCGCAACCTACCAGATAATCATCACAGGTCTTTATCTAAACGTCACCCTCTGAATACAGCTGAGGCTTGGATGAGCCTGTCAGTGATTCCAATGCTGGACTGTGACTACGTAAGTACCCACTATTCGTCGTATGTATCACCCTCAAGCGTTTATATTATATATATATATATATATATATATATATATATATATATATATATATATATATATATATATATATATATGCTACGATTTAATGATTTTATTACAATAACAAGCCCGAAAAATCAACATTTAGCCTTGCCCCCCCCTCACGCACACGCCCACTACCCTGGCATCGGCCGGGTCAACAGGCAGGTTGGTGACCGGGTCACGCCAGGTGAGAGCGGAGGTCAGCCGGCGGCCGGCCACCGATCACCTCGATCAACCTGAGGATACCTGCGGCGTGTGCATCCGGCTCCCTCCCTCCCTCCGTCCCTGGCTAGCCGGGGCGGGTGGCGATGATGACGTGTTACCCCGGGTGTTGATGCTTGGGGTCAGGCGAGCCATCCTCTGGGAGGGTCACTCTGGGGTCAGACGCGGGTCACGCAGGAGGGAGGGGAGGGGGGTTCATTTGGACAATATTACTGCAGGAAATTGTATAATAAAGCGGGATGAACTCTGGCCAGACAGCATCAGTGGGCGGCGGAGCTGGCTGGCTGGCCGGCCGGCCGCCCGCTCCCACGACGTGACCTCTGGCGACCGGGCTATAATGGTTAGCTAATAATTTGGTAATGGCGGGGCGCGCGGGTTGTAAAGAAGACGATTTAAGAGATTCTCGCGGAAAATATTTGTTTAGAATAATGGACGATAATGGAAGTTTTTTTTTTTTTCTCTCTCTCTCTGCTTTGCGTTGCTGGCCAGTTGGTCTGTGGGATCGACGATGACCCCCGATAAGACCCAACTAAATGCTGGGAATGGTGGCTCTCACCCAAGGCGGTGCCTGCCAGCTCAGACCCCCTCCTCCTGCCGCGGCTACTCCTGTCGCTCGTTGGCGGCCCCCTGGCGACAGGCCCAAATTGCCAGGGGGGGTCTACGACCACGTTCACAACCCCGCACGATGAAAACCACATTCACGTACGCTGGACAATACCCAAGTGCTTGCACGCGGAACAATATCCACGTATACACAGGCTAGACCATAGGGACGTAACGCTCAACACCATCTAAGGACATGCACGCCGTCCCGTGTCCACGTACGAGCACAACGGACCACATCCACGCCGATGGACACACAACGACACACGATGTACACACACGCGACACACCGCTACATCCCTACACAGAAGGATAAACTGTAACCAACAGAGGATCATTAAGCCAACACAGGAACATCCAAGACACCACCCGAGATGCTAGACGGCAGTTATCATTGGACGAAAGCTAACAACTACCATCCGTCATCCCTAATTGGCCTTCGCCTCCGACAGAACCATCGCCTTCCGGACCAGTCCGTCATCACCAAGAGGGCATCGTGCTACTGAAGAAACGCGGCCGTCTGAAAAGGGCTTCGAAGGCACTCCTGCAGGAATATGGCTAGAAAGAGACCATGCTCCGGCGAAGACACACCCAAGCTTACATGGTAAACACGAGGCTGAAGACCCTCCGTTACAGGTACAACACATTCAAATAGACCCCCTCCAAGGACCAACGTTGCCTGAGGGGTCACCCTTAAACAGACAACGTAAACCCGAGAGGTCACTCTTTTAAGGAGAGGACGTACACCTGAAGCGTCGCCCTTAAAAGGACAACGAATTAATGAAAGATCACCTTAAACGTGACCCTTAAACGTAATAAACCTATACCTGAAGGGTCTCCCATGGACGGATAAAACACTCACCTGAATAGTTCATTCCAAGGGGAAACGCCATTTCCCTGCTAGGTCACCCTTAAAGACACAGCTTGTCCTCGAAGGAGGGTCACTGTTACACAGATTGCTCATCCCCTGAGAAGTTCCTGCTCACTCTCCACGGGACTAATCATGATTCAAGAGAAAAAAACATGGCAGCTCTCAAAGAGTCAGTCAGTGGGCGTCGGTCAGCGGACGTGGGCGGTAGGAGCAGTATAGGTAGTGAAAAAAAAAAAGAAAAAAAAAGAATGCTAATGCTAAGGAGTAGACGTGGGAACGGGAGGCGTGGGGGTATGAGAGGCGTGGGGTTGAGGGTAAAAGGAATGTCCGACAGAGCCCGTGTTCCCACGAGTGATGACCCTGTGGTCAGCCACACTCCACCAGCGCCTGCATGAGGAAGAAACTAAAAAAAAAATTACGTTACAGAAGAAAAAAAAAGAAAAGCGGCCAAAATAAACATACAGAAGGTACGATTAGCGACTTGTAAGGCGCACATCCAGCGCAACGCTACGCTTGCCGCCTCCGTCTTCGTCAACCACTACCCAAAAAAGTCGTCATCTACACAAGAGCGATGACTGACAAAACCAAGGTAGAGAGTTCCCCCTGGTGGTCCGTGATGGGAAGTGTGACCTAAAGTCACTTCGGACCGCACGACGGAGCGCATAATTCGAGCTTTCATCCCACTTCGTAAAAATCATTTGGTGAAGACCCACACTTCGAGGACTGTCTTAATGTCACCACGCTGTCTCATTTCCTGAGTAATATTAGCCCTCGTATGAGAGGTAATTAGAGGCTAATGTTGCAGATAATCGTGGGTCAGCTGGGGGGGTCAAGAGGTCACGTCGTGTGCTGTCGTGGGTGTGTCCCCCCATGCATCACTAACGCCCTCCACCCCCCTTAATCTCCCACGCATCCCACGGGCATATTCTCTCACACATCTCCCCCAACACACTCGTCCCACCCCTAGTCTCACACACCCTTCCCCAAACAATCTAAACACACACTCCCCTACAGTCACACGCACCCTCCCCTACAGTCACACGCACCCTCCCCTACAGTCACACACCCTCCCCTTCAGTCACACACACACACACACACACACACACTCCCCTACAGTCACACACACACACCCTCCCCTACAGTCACACACACACCCTCCCCTACAGTCACACACACCCTCCCCTAAAGTCCCATACACCCTCCCATACAGTCCCACACAACCCACACAACCTACCCACGCCAGAAAGCCAAAACGCGACTCATTTAACCATCCTAAATGCTTATATTCAAGACTGAAAATATGAAGACTCTGTAAGATAAGATGGACCAGAAACTACACGAAAGATTCTGTACGATAAACAGTGAGCAAAGACCTTACACGGAAGACCATGTACGATAAGAGGGGGGGAAGAGACACCTCACGAAGACGTTGAGCGGAGTTAAGACCACCAGGTATTAATCCTGCGTACATAACTTCAGGCTGTAGGCTGCCAGCGTTGGGGCGTTGTAAATATTGTACAAGTGGCTGCTGCGTCCCTCAAGGACACACTGGTGTGTCTGTGTTAGGAAGTGTATTAACGGCAGGCTAGGCTGTGCTGAGCCTGGCGTTCGGTGAGAGATCCTGGGGAGCATAATGCCTGACCCAGGGCAAAGGTCCTGACCAAGGGGAGGGAAGGAGGACTCGGGAATGTTCAGGGAACTTCAATGGGGCAAAACAAGGACGGAGTTCTGAGGACGTCAGAGTGAGGGCAGGGGCTGTAATTGGGGGGAGAGCAAGGGCAAAGGTCAAGAGGAGTACGAAGCCAGGTAGAACATTTAGACAGAGCAGAGCAGAGCAGGACACAGCATGAGGAAGGCTGAGCGGGTCAGAGGTCTTGGGCAGGGCACGCTGGGCAGGAGGTCTTAGGCGGGCACAGAGCGGAGGAGGGTCTTGGGCTGAGCATCTTAACAGGGCAAAGTAGGGAGGATATCTTTAGAACGGAAGAGCGGGGCAGATATCTTCAACAGAGATAACCAGGTTAAATCAGATCAAGAAAGAGGTCTTGAACATGACAGACAGACATGGAAGTCTGAAGCAAGACAAAGAAAGGCGGAGGTCTTCAGCAAAGAAGAGCTGGGTTGAGCCTGGTTACAGGTCTTCGGTAGACAAGAACAGAGGACCTCAACAGAGGAGCAGGGTGGAGGTCTTGTGTAAGGTAGAACATGGCAAAAGTCTTCAGCATGGGATAAGTCTTCAGCAGGATTGAACGGGGCAGACGTTTTGAACGAGACAAGGTGGGGGAGGACGGGGGTATTAAGCAGGAGGGACTAGAGCAGAGGTCTTGAGCAGGGCCGAAGAGAACAGAGGTCTTCAGTAGGGCAGAATTTGGCAGAGGTCTTGGGCAGGGGAGAACGGGACTGAGGTCTTGGAAAGGGGCATAGTGGGGCAAAGGTCTTAAGCAGGGCAGAGGTCTCGAGCAGAGCCGGGTAAGGTCCCGCGACTATCAATTAAGTGTAGTCCGAGGCAGCCGTGCTTAGCTCATCCGTCCCATTGTTGGCTACGTCGACCATTGCTATCTCAAGCTTACACATCTACTTGAAAACCAATGTTAATCTTTGTTAACTACAGTCAAGAGCGATCAGTTCTGTTGACTCTCACTTGGACTCCCTCTAGACCACCGTAACGGGGATGAGAGGGAACTAGCAAGTGTTGACTACAGGAGTAAAGTGAAGGATCGCGTGATGGCACTACCTGGGATGAGTTACGTCCCGGCCGTGCTGTGAATGGCAAGCGTGCGGCCTCCCCAACCCCCCTATGCCGTCCTCCCTCCTGCTGCAGCGCTTCCCTCCTGCCTCCTGTACCTTCCTCTTCCCTCCTGTGCCTTCCCGCTACCCCCTCGTACCTTCCTCCTTCCTTCTGTGCTTTCCTCCTGCCTTCTGTGCCTCTCCCTAACCCCCTGTGCCTTCCCACAGCCTCATGTGTTTTCCCCTTGCCGCAAGTGCCTTTCTCCTGCCTCCTGTGCTTTCCTCGTGTCCACCCTAACGTACTTCAACGCGCTTCAGCATCCTCCAACCCAACTCCTACCCTCTGGCCCACCAGACCACATTTCTTTCCTCACCGCGTCTTTCTCCTCACCAGTAAGACTTCTCCCAGTCCGCTGTGCTTTACCCCTGCCTCCCGTGCCCCGTCGTGCCTCCCACACTACCACCAAGGACTAGCATTATCTTCCTCCCCCCAACCAACCCTATGCCGTCTTCACACCAACTGTGTTATAATCCTTACCACTGTGTCATGCATTACCCAGTCATTTAGCACGATGAACTAATACCTAGTACACCGTTCTACTACCCAATCTCACTTCCTAGTACAGTGTCTTACTGCCCAGTGCCCACTCCTACAGCCTAGTTCACGTCCGTCTGCCCAGTTCGACCTCCTACTGCCCAGTACACCGTCCTAATGCCTAGTGCACCGTATCACTGCCCACCATACCACACTACTCCCAAGTACACCGTATTCACTCTCTATTGCACCGCATTACTCCCAACTGCTCCACAATATAGCCCAGTGCATCTTATTACTATCCAGGGCGCCGCATTACAGCCCAGATCTCCATATAACCGTCCAGAGGACCATATTACTGTCCAGTGCACCATATCACCTCCTCAGTGAACCTCACTACTGCCCAGTTCACCATACGACTGTCTATTGCAAACGAATGCTACCCAGTGCATCATACTACTGTCCAATGTGCCAATGTTCTGCGTCACAGGTGGCCATCGTGCTCGCTGCGCCATTTCCACCTCCTAGTCTACTGCTCCCCCCGCCTGCTGCGCATGTCTTACATCCTCTAGTCCCCCTAGTCATCCTCCTCCTGCACACTCTTCCTCCCTCCAACTCACGACGTCATGTCCTGGTGTCCTGCCGAGAGTGACAGCACTGTCTTACCTCCTCCTCCTCCTCCTTCTTCGTCTCTAACCACTGCTGTCTCCTGTCCTCCCCTCCCAGCGCCTCCTGCTGCTTCCCCCATCGTCCGTATATCATTTCGTCAGTTTGTTCTTACTCCTGCCACCACATCCTCAGGTCCCCTCGGTGAATGCTCCTGCTTGGGTTGGGTATTTCTCAATATACGTTATACATCCGTTGCTCATCATCATTCTCTAAATCAACTCCGCTTCATCCACGTTCACTCTTCTTTACAAGTGGTATTCTTCATCCTGATTAATCTTCGTCGTCGTTCTCGGCCTCTCGCTGTTCCTCTCAGTCTCCATCTGAACTAACAGCATCTTCCCCCCTGCTCTTCGTTTTACTCTCCACGCCATCAATCCTTCCATTCCCCTCATTACCTTGTCACTCAATTTCACGATCCAATCTTAATATTCTTTTCCTTTAATCACCAACTCTCCTCTCATGCCTCCCGTCCCTCGTACGCCCTGACCACCTCGGGTCGGGCCGCAGTGTTATCTGTGGCCACATCAACCAAAAACCCTTCAACTACTCGCCTACCTTTTCACTTACGCACTTTGTGCTCCTCGGTGACATCTACCTCATTCTCGTCTCTCGCTGTTTTCATTTTGTTTAAGTAGTACGTTCTCACTTACATCCTTCGATGAGAAAATATAAATACTTTAATGTTACTAACTTTGTGTGTGTGTGTGTGTGTGTGTGTGTGTGTGTGTGTGTGTGTGTGTGTGTTCTTCCTCTGTATGAACTTCTCTGCAGCATCAATCACTCTTAATGCCACTCCATTCTGTACCCGTTCACTTCCTGCTTCAAACTAGTTTCCATTCCTCACTTCTGCCTCATCGGATCCTCCAGCTTTCTTTCCTAACCAGTTCCTTAACAACATCAAAGACCAAAAACTCGTTTCTGTCAAACGCCACAGGAAGTTATCAAGGCCAAAATCAAGCAAATTATGATGGAAACATCGCTCTCATGGTCACATACACCCGTATAAACTCCACGAGGGACGAGGTGGAGGGGTGGAAGGTCCTCAGGTTGTTGTGTGATTATGATTGTCACGTTCATCAGGTTCTGGTGACTCATGAGTCAAGAGAAAGAGGAAGGAAGAGAGAGAGAGACATGACATGAAAATACAGGAAAGACCTTTAACCAGATCTGACTCACATGACAGTGTGGTCTGGTGTCATTACAGTCTCCGTGTTCTGCAGACCAACACGGTGCTCCACAGTGGCTCAGCAACTCACAGGCAGTGATCAGGGGAGTGTGAAAACAGGAGGATAAATACGACTGACTGACAAAAGGTAGAAAATACAAGGCTGAGGGGATGATATACAGGGACGAAAAGTTATTTAAGAAAAATAAGAAAGATACATCCCTTTCAAAGACAAACAAATAGCCATTGTAAATCATGGGCTAACGGATCTCGAGGGATAGCAGCAACATACGCAAAATGCAACTTACCTTCAGTGAACACCTAGTAGGTACTGTTACACGAGGCTCAACATGATGCCTTTGTTACCGTGGCTGCAATCACACGCCGACGTTCGAGGCAACGACGGCACGACACTTGAGCACGACGTTACGACCCTCGGGAATGATACGACCCTTGAGCACGACGTTACGACCCTTGAGTAGGACATGTTACAGCCCTGGAATAGGTCATGTTACAGCCCTTGAGTACGACGTGTTACAGCCCTTGAGCACGACGTTACGACCCTTGAGTACGACATGTTACGACCCTTGAGTACATGTTACAGCCCTTGAGTACGACGTTACGACCCTTAGGCATGATGGCCTAGCCTCCGACCTACCTTTTAAAGGTCAAGTCAGGTTCCAAGCCATCATATGCAAGAGTGGAACCACTCCTGAAGGGATGCACCGTCGTGCTCCATGGGTGGAAACATTGGCAGTCCTGAGGCCTCCTGCCTCCAGACCCGCAGGCTGTCAAACGGAGGGACGCCAACATTCGCAGGGACTGAGGTGCTGCCTCCTTGATGATTGTGACACCGCACGCACGCGCTACCTACCTACCTGCAGCAGTGCCACACTCGGCCTCAAACCAGCTGCTGGCTTGCTTGGATAAAAGTCAACCCTGGTCGCGGGTGGAGAGACATATAGAAAAATCCACTACAGAATGCGAGGAAAAGTACTCCTATATTCATCGGATGGACAGAGATGATATTTTGGACGAAATACGGGAGATACTCCGATAATCTGGACAGACTCAACGAACCAAGAAGCATGAATAATCATCCCATAATTCCTGATGGTAAAGACCTACCTAAGAACCCAGACGAAAATTAAGGGAGGGTCATTTTGATGAGGTGGGGATCCAACGAGAGGGACCCTAAGTCTGCGTGAGGACGGTCGCCATGCACTCAAAGAGGCCGCCAGACGGAGGGAGGTTCCCTGGCCGCGTCTGGAGACGACACGGGAACCGCTGTCACTTGAACGTCCGGGGGAACATTACAATGGAGCCACCGTGCACTGGTCAGCCGTGACAGAGAGGCACTAATGAACTGGTCCGGAGGAAAAGAAGGACTAATGGGCTGGTCGGGTGTGGTAGAGAAGGACCAATGGACCGGTGAGGTGGTACAGAAAGGGTCTAATGGACTGGTCTGACGTGGCGGAGGGACGAACGGATTGATCGGGTGGGACGGAGGGTGACTTATGGACAGGTCGAGTACGACAAACAGTGAGTGACTTACTGGTCGGGTAAGCAAGAAGGGTGACTTATGTACTGGTCGAGTGAGGAAAAAATGGGTGACTTATGGACTGGTCGAGCGTGACAGAGAGTCACTTGAGGACTGACCCCGATGTAGCGTCCCGAGTCCCGTCAAGGATCATGTCTGCCTGGAGAGGTACGGCCGGCAAGTGTCTGGTGGGATGCAACGAGGACAGGCAAAGTGTGTTACCCACAACTTGAGCAACAATCACGAAACCCTGTCGAGTTTATAGGACAGTGAGCGTCACCTTAACCTGTGGGGGGAGGGGACATGTTATGAGAGGCTGTGTGGGTGTCACGACCTGAAACAATCGTCAGATGGTAGTGTCTAACGGTGCCAGGCATGGTGCTAAGACTAGTCAGTGAGACGAGTGATATGTCAAACAGGGGATAATGAGGTGCTGTGAGGGAGAGAGGCTGATGAGGGATCGTATGGAGCCAGATGAACTGTCATTAGAGGCCGGTGAGGTGTCGTCATGAGGAGTTGGTGAGGTGTTCTGACGGTGTCACACTAGGGTTTCGTGAGGAAGCAAGAGCGTTGACTGCCTCACGGATACCCAACTCGACCCCCGGGGTTGGACGGGATGTGGGAGGGGAGGGAGAGGGAGTCGCTCCTTCTTGTCTAGGCTGGGGGGGGGGGGGGGGGTCACGGAAGGTCAGCTGCCCGCCCTGATAAGGTCAGGCATTTACGTAGTTTATGAATGCAGTCGCCCGGGTGCAAGTACGGTGAAAGTTGGAACCTTTCCGTAAAGAACGCCCGTCAGCTTCACACTCGAAAGCGCAAAACTACAAATTTGGGGTCGTCTCTGGCGTCATGGAGCCTCGCTAACGTCCTGGACACCTCACGGCTCGGGATCATCCCCGGTGTTCCCGCCGCAAGATAACACCAGCAACTTTTTGTCACCTTTTATCATATTCATTTTTCAAGCTGGTCTCCCGTAAGCAGCTTACCCACTCTGCCCTGGCCAACCCACCTCCTCCCTCCCCCCCGCGCAGCACAACCTTCAAGAAACGCGGAGCGCACCAGTCACCTGTGACCCGACATCATAGTTCCTAATTGTCGTCCCACGAAAATGGATTGTCGGATTTCGAAACGGGTGAAAGTTGTACAGGACCAGTGGAATGGAGAGAGGCGAAGGAAAAGCCCATTCCAGCTTTGCCCTCCCGTACAGGAGGTGGGTCTTCGCTGTGACAGAGGCGAGGGGGTGTTGCAAGTGGTTCTGAGAACGTACATTTTCACACCGTTCCGTACGCCACCTATACCTCCGTACTTATTACGCCCAGAAACTCGTACAGCGTACCAGCCAGATCAAGGCGATCTTGGAGATAATTAAGATCATAAGGGCTGACACGAGGTCATCACTTCAGCAGGGATGGCTGCTCGCCTTGTCAAGAGGGAGGGAGGGAGTCGGGGTGTTCTTGCTCAAGAAGACATGCTTGGAAGTGAAGGCACCAGTTCCCGGCATCATGCACACTACATCAGCCACAGTACTAACCACTACATTCACATTTTCCGTTCAGAGTCGCAGGTCCGAGTACATCAAGACGACGCACTACGTACGGGGTGGTGGATACACGACGCATCCCTGTGTCCTCCAAACCCGAACGTCGGGTTCGGCGCGGCCCTCCTGAAACTGGTCGCCGGATAAGATATTGTGAAGTGATCCGTGGACACCCCCGGAGTTTCGCCCTGATACTCCGTGCGGCTCCCACGGTCGTGTCGTGTCACTGGGAGAATGAAAGGTTTCCCCACAGGCTGGGATCAGCAGGTGACCTGCCAGAGAGGGTCACCTGGGAACACTGTCCCGGACCTGTTTGATCTTTATCCCGCACTGGTTAACTGCGACATACAGACCCCGACGCTTGTGAGAAATCTACACGCGTCACCCGGGACGAGCTGTGATATTGTGCACATGACCTTCCCCCTTTCTTTTACATGCCCGAGCTGGTAACCTGGCCAAGACGCGCGACACGTACAGCCGGCGGCCCTATACCACATGAAGACAGTCCCGCCACAGAGAGAGAGAGAGAGAGAGAGAGAGAGAGAGAGAGAGAGAGGAACCCCTGTCATAACCTAATGAACTGAGGTGCTTGATGTCTCCAGACAGAACAATATCCCCCCCAAGAGGTACTCCCATGATTTATCATCCTTTTTAAGACGACCTCTCAAATCGCACTTGAATTGGCAAATTCAATTACTCGCACACATGCATGCATTTGCACACACACAGACACACACACTGGTTAGGTTAGTGTGCATGTGTGTGTGTGTGTGTGTGTGCGTGCGTGTACAGTCACACGAGTAAAGACACGGTTCATATACACAAGGTTAAGAGACGGGGGCAACACTCGTGTAAAACTCCCTTCCCGTAACATGCAGATTGTAATCACACACACACACACACACACACACACACACACACACACACACAGTAACATATTCCCCATGACACAGAGCTGGCATGATCATTTTTTGATATCAAACTCGACTCGCCACAGCAGCTACACAAACATCCGACCATCTGGTTCAAACTTCTCGTCAACTAACGCTGTCGGCTTCGTTGTCTCGACCCAATCAACAGATTATCGTCACGTAGAACCTGACAGGTAAATTTCAGATCCCTCCCCCTTCCTCATACAGACAGAGGTCTGACGAGAGGAGACCCGGCATGAAAAGCCTCCTCAGCATCTCGCTCTCTCTACAGCTCCTGGTAACAAGTCTCGATGGCTCCGTCAGGTCGTCTGCAACACTAACGAAACAAACGCAAAAAAAAAAGCTAAATGAAAAATATATCCAAAGACACTATAACGTTATGGACTCTTACAGTATTCATAACACCATCAGTTACCAGAACAAAGAAAAAAAATAATAATTCCGACTTGTCTTCAAATTAGGATGATAATAATAAACACGTCATCCTATCTGGCGTGTGGAGTAAGCGGTGAAACAACAAGGTCCAGACCAACTTTTGGGAAGTCGATCTGGTCGTACAATATTCATTTTCCGGTCCCCCTCTAACAGCCCACCTTACGATCTGTCCTCGTTCCATCATATTCTTTTTCTCCTACATCCTTTTCCCCCCATATCTCTCTCTCTCTCTCTCTCTCTCTCTCTCTCTCTCTCTCTCTCTCTCTCTCTCTCTCTCTCTCTATCTATCTATCTATCTATCTATCTATCTCTATCCCTCTTGCTGATGTATCACGCCTTACAAAAAAAAAATATGTGGAGTCCATGAAAGCTAACTCATCGAGATGACTAACGTTACATATGATAACACGGTAACTGTGTTCAACATGCTGCCTCCAACAATATGTGCGGGGGTTAGAAATAAAATTTGCATGACTACGAGGTGGCAAAATTCAAGTGAAGAAAATATTCAAATATCCAAAAAAGTACAAATGCTAGTGGAAGAATATGTTTCAGCAAATACAACTAATGAGCTTGAAACGTGGCCATACAATCACAGTAAATAACGACAGAATAGTTATGTGTTGATGGTTGTGATAAAACACGAATGAGGTAGATAAAATACAAGTGATTAGGGAAGAGCACCATTGTAAACAGAAAACGAGCAGCAGGACTGTCCAAGCTTGGAAACGTAACGGCAATAAACAAAAACAATAAGAGAGAGAGAGAGAGATGGTAGGGAAGTGGGCCAGCACTTTGAGAGAAGGTAGGTGCAACTGAGGCATAATGTAAGTGGAAATTGCATGTGTACATGCTAATTACAGCGAGAAATCAAACCGCATTTCAAAAGGCATTTCAAAAGGCATGTTACTTAATACAGAACACTATGAACGATCATTTGACAGACGCACTGACACGACCAACGAAGTATTGCTCCACATCTTCAGTAAACGCAGCCTTGGAAGATACACCCAAGTATTTATTCCATGTTAAAACTCGGGCACGGAATGCATGCATCATTTTGTATTTATTCAAACACACTTGCCCTCACTCCCACGTCACCAGTCAGTCGCTGCCGCCTGTGACACGCAGGACGCACGCAATCAAGCAGACAAGACCAACCACGACACTTAACAAGTGGGTGAGACCTGCCTTATACGTCGCAGTGTGCTCTGGAAACCAAGGCAGGCACGGACGGACGCACGGATCCCTCCGACCAGCCTAGCCTCAATCAATGTACCTGAAGAGATAGAAGATGATGTTTAAAGCGTTTTGCAGAGACTGTAAATATATACTGATGCTACGATACTCATGCATACATGAGTGTGCTTATATACACAGGGAGACGAAAGCACACACAAAAAAAGTCAAAAGAGGAATGATAACTACGTATTTTGAAGGTTTTGAAATGTATTTTCTTAATTTCTTCAAGATCATCACAAAAACCGTTCAAAATGATTCTCAAACTGTAACCTAAAAATCTTTTTTTATTACTAAATAACCCACGAATTCGTTGCTTACGAAATTTACAGGTTTTCGAAAGTTACACAACTTACACATATGTCATGTAACATGTTACCAACAGTTATGAAATGGAAGATTACATTATCCTGCTCTCTCTCTCTCTCTCTCTCTCTCTCTCTCTCTCTCTCTCTCTCTCTCTCTCTCTCTCTCTCTCTCTCTCGTGTTGTGAATATTTAGTGTTCAAAATGAAGCGTACAAATTTTGACTGGACAGAAGTGCGTGTTCTAAGAGGTTTGTTTTAATCATCAAATAAACATTAAATCATTATATATATATATATATATATATATATATATATATATATATATATATATATATATATATATATATATATATATATCCATTATTAGCGGGATTTCCATCCATGTCCACAGTTGTCTGTTGGGAACAAAGACTCACTTTTCCCCATCTGGGCGCAACGTAACCAGCGGGCCCCCCATCCTGCCGGTACCCAAATGTGAAAAAAAAAGAATTGATATTCCTGTTCGTCCTTTTTTCTCTTCAATCCCATGATTGATTATTCAATTCCAGAGATAAGTTATATATTCTTAGATAAACATACCACTTTTGATATTTTCTTTCCCTCAGCGTTATTTCCATGCACAGTAATAAATACCATAATCATCCAAGGAACTACTGATCCTTTGACTTTTCTAACTTTCATTAGGAACACATTCATCATGAAATGCTGAACCTTCAACAAGACCATCCGAATCTCTATGACTTGATCACACGGACGAACCCCACAAGAGCATCGGGGTCGTCTGGAGTGTTGAATACTTTACCTCAAGTTGGAAGCTACATATGTAAGGACACCTTCGCCATATGGGCCACATGCATTCTAAGAGTGTCTATGGTCTTATAATCACCCCCCAACACCTACAGGTGTTCAAAGAACAAGAAAAATCAATTGATTCTTGTAGCTGGACGGGTGACAGCTTTAATGACCCCCCCGTCAGACGAGGAAAAGAGAGAGAGAAAAAAAAATGTTTGAATATTTACAGAAAGACATTACACCACAAAGGAGACATTAATCTTCAAATGCCCATCCGAGTTTAGACTCTGGTTGAGTTCGTTCATCATCGGCTCATTCGTTCACACTGCAGAGCCAGGTACACAAGAAACTCCATCTACTGCCGCAAGGGGAAAAAAATATATATATATATATATATATATATATATATATATATATATATATATATATATATATATTCTGTTGTTCTGACCCACCACCTGAACGACTTAATCCGCAATCGAAACCTTGGGTCTCTAAGGGAATGAGACAAGAAAACCTTAGATCTCTGAGGGAGTGAGACAAGAAGCCCTTCGCTCTCTGAGGGAGTGAAACAAGAAAACCTTCGCTCTCTGAGGGAGTGAGACAAGAAACCTTCGCTCTCTGAGGGAGAGACAAGAAAACCTTCGCTCTCTGAGGGAGTGAGACAAGAAAACCTTAGATCTCTGAGGGAGTGAGACAAGAAAACCTTAGATCTCCGAGGGAGTGAGACAAGAAGTCCTTCGCTCTCTGAGGGAGTGAGACAAGAAAACCTTCGCTCTCTGAGGAAGTGAGACAAGAAAACCTTCGCTCTCTGAGGGAGTGAGACAAGAAAACCTTAGATCTCTGAGGGAGTGAGACAAGAAAACCTTAGATCTCTGAGGGAGTGAGACAAGAAAACCTTAGATCTCTGAGGGAGTGAGATAAGAAAACCTTCGCTCTCTGAGGGAGTGAAACAAGAAAACCTTCGCTCTCTGAGGGAGTGAAACAAGAAAACCTTCGCTCTCTGAGGGAGTGAAACAAGAAAACCTTCGCTCTCTGAGGGAGTGAAACAAGAAAACCTTCGCTCTCTGAGGGAGTGAAACAAGAAAACCTTCGCTCTCTGAGGGAGTGAGACAAATGACAAGAAAATGATCATTACTGAGACTAACATTTCACAATCCTGAGCCACTGTTACAACACATCTGACGACAAGTTCTTATGAGGCTATCTTTTTCCTCGAGACTTTCGACAATAACAATCGATCCACTTTGCTTTACTTTGCTCACACTGTATCAAAGGATTACTTAAGAATTACTTTGCTCACACTGTATCAAAGGATTACTTAAGAATTACTTTGCTCACACTGTATCAAAGGATTACTTAAGAATTACTTTGCTCACACTGTATCAAAGGATTACTCAGCTTTACTTTGCTCACACTGTATCAAAGGATTACTTAGCTTTACTTTGCTCACACTGTATCATAGGATTACTTAAGAATTACTTTGCTCACGCTGTATCAAAGGATTACTTAAGAATTACTTTGCTCACGCTGTATCAAAGGATTACTCAGCTTTACTTTGCACACTGTATCAAAGGATTACTCAGAATTATTTTGCTCACACTGTATCAAAGGATCACTCAGAATTACTTTGCTCACACTGTATCAAAGGATCACTCACAATTACTTTGCTCACACTGTGTCAAAGGATCACTCAGAATTACTTTGCTCACACTGTATCAAAGGATTACTTAAGAATTACTTTGCTCACACTGTATCAAAGGATTACTCAGCTTTACTTTGCTCACGCTGTATCAAAGGATTACTCAGCTTTACTTTGCACACTGTATCAAAGGATTACTCAGAATTACTTTGCTCACACTGTATCAAAGGATTACTCAGAATTATTTTGCTCACACTGTATCAAAAGGATTACTTACAATTACTTTGCTCACGATGTATCAAAAAGATTACTTACAATTACTTTGCTCACGATGTATCAAAAAGATTACTTAGAATTACTTTGCTCACACTGTATCAAAAGGATTACTTAAGAATTACTTTGCTCACACTGTATCAAAAGGATTACTTAAGAATTACTTTGCTCACACTGTATCAAAAGGATTACTTAAGAATTACTTTGCTCACACTGTATCAAAAGGATTACTTAAGAATTACTTTGCTCACGCTGTATCAAAGGATTACTCAGCATTACTTTGCTCACACTGTATCAAAGGATCACTCAGAATTACTTTGCTCACACTGTATCAAAGGATTACTTAAGAATTACTTTGCTCACGCTGTATCAAAGGATTACTCAGCTTTACTTTGCTCACACTGTATCAAAGGATCACTCAGAATTACTTTGCTCACACTGTATCAAAAGGATTACTTAAGAATTACTTTGCTCACACTGTATCAAAAAGATTACTTAAAATTACTTTGCTCACGATGTATAAAAAGGATTACTTACAATTACTTTGCTCACGATGTATCAAAAAGATTACTTACAATTACTTTGCTCATGATGTATCAAAAAGATTACTTACAATTACTTTGCTCACGATGTATCAAAAAGATTACTTAGAATTACTTTGCTCACACTGTATCAAAAGGATTACTTAAGAATTACTTTGCTCACACTGTATCAAAAGGATTACTTAAGAATTACTTTGCTCACACTGTATCAAAAAGATTACTTAAAATTACTTTGCTCACGATGTATCCAAAGGATTACTTACAATTACTTTGCTCACGATGTATCAAAAAGATTACTTACAATTACTTTGCTCACGATGTATCAAAAAGATTACTTAGAATTACTTTGCTCACACTGTATCAAAAGGATTACTTAAGAATTACTTTGCTCACACTTTATCAAAGAATTCTCTCCATTTCACTATATTTAGAAGGGTTATCATCAGAGCATTCCACAACAAAACTGAGATGCAATATATATATATATATATATATATATATATATATATATATATATATATATATATATATATATATATATATATCTGTCTCATAAAATGGTAAGTTGGCTTGTAAATCAAAGGTTCATCTGTCAAACCTCACGGACAGATTGACATTGTAATATCTCGTCTCGTGGCTTTGGGCCGAACAGTTCAATTAAATCTTTATAAGATCTTATTTATCGTGTCTCCTTCATTTGAGGTAACCAGTAATCCATTATAAGTTTGATTTATCACGGCGATTAGCAGAGACGATTACGTTTTAACCTACTGGTGTGTGTGTGTGTGTGTGTGTGTGTGTGTGTGTGTAACTATGAGGAAACTGTCTGTGTTCGGAGACTATCCCAGACCAGGGTTTAAGCGCGCTCTGATACCGTGCTCCTGCGTCCTTAACCTGTGTTTGATTCCATAAGTTGAAACTATGCACCTATCATTCCAGATACTGCGAATACTTTAAAGGTCCTACACGTCTTGCTGTGTTCTGAAGTGACTCATCCACATACCGACGCATCTTAAGCCTGCTCGGGGTGTCATATCGTCATCAAAAAAAAAACTTTTCTCTCTTCTTTGACCTGGTCTCGTCCTTTACCATCAAAACTAGATTGGTTGGAGAGCTTCTATCAACCACTGCTGCACACACGGTGAAAGTCCTCTCGAGTGCAAGTGACCCTCCCCCCCCCCCTAATGCAACCAAACACACACACGTGCAACACTACATCATGCAACTGGCTCACCCAAAACTAGACGTCTGTTGTCACTCTAGGAACCCCCTGACGACCGTCAATTCAACCTGCATCCCTTCCCACCGTGAAGAGTATGTCACTCTTACCCAACTAGAAACCAACTTTTTTAAACACACACACACACACACACACACACACACACATACTGACACACATCTCTGACATTCACCCCCCCTACGTTACAAACGTCCACACCAAGGCAATAAACACAATGAGCGACCTCATTACACTTAACTAGTACCATATATGGGCGAGAGAAAGACTCCCGTGCTATCCTTCACAAATAATCCATCCATTTAAAGCATGTTTCGCCTGACCTGGTCACCCACACTCACATGAGCAAGTACAACCCACACAAAACGAGCCACTTGGCACCATCAGCAGCTGCCTCGCAACCACAAGAACACTCAAACACTTGCACAACGAAGACAAAAATTACGTCCAGTGCAATATGGACGTGCTCGGCACTCACTTCTCTGCAAGAGCACTAGGCATTTCTCTTCAAATCACTCCATGACCAACCACCAACCACCACTGAAAAATAAAATAATAACCCCTGCCTCACACTTCCAGAACCTATACTCATAGCAACCCTTCCTACACCAAAAAAATAATAACAGCGACAATACATATATATGCACACTGAAGTGACCTGACAAGTACTTAATCGGTGCCCTTCCAAACCTAGTTCTTGAACCACATTCACCCCGCTGAAACAACATTCCCCAGACATGCTCGCGCCATCCTTTCCCGTCTGCCATCTTAGACGCCAACCATCACTCCACCATTACAAAATAACGTTTCAACACATCACACGACCCGACCCACTCACCCCAAACTCTCGTATCCAAGGTATGACTTCCACAGTGAAGACAACCGAACACACACACATATTCCATAATTGCCCTGCGCTCACCCCCACAAAGACACAAGATCACCACACTTTATGACCTGTGCTCCTGCCTTCTGTCCGGAGGGGTGGACGTGACCGGCTTTCTGAGCACAACGAGAGCCCCATAGAAGGAAATCCTACGGCAGGTAAGAAAAGTGAGGATATATATATATATATATATATATATATATATATATATATATATATATATATATATATATATATATACACGTGTGTGTGTGTGTGTGTGTGTGTGTGTGTGTGTAGAACATTCAAACACCTACTCATTTTAATGAGGAAACACTGCTACATTTTCGGCTTTGGGTTTTGAATTCTATATGAAGTACGGATTCACCACGGTATAAACCCCGTGAGCATTAGATTTGTAAATTCATGTTAGTCCAATATAACATTATTCAAGTGCCGTGCCGGTGGCTAACATAGTGAAAGCAATTATTCACATGTTTTCAGCAAATTCTCCTCTGGTTTACAGAATTACGGGGAAGATCTTATTCACCTTGACGCTACTTTCCCCTACGGTGAACAAACTCGCCTACGAAATGACTTACTTCAGACAGCCAAAGAGCTACACCGTACATCTGAAATAGATACGAAGTTCATTTGTACACGACGTGAGAGAAAAGAAAGGTTAACATTCCGCACGTGGAGTGAGAGACAACCTTACAAAAAGGATCTGTGAAGTATACAGTGAAGGGGTCGCCCGATGGGGCTGCAACAGCGGGAGATATAGACAAGACTATAAAGGAGAGCTTTAACTCAATTAGCCAAGGAAATGTGCTGACGTACTATGGAAAACAACATACACACGATATAGAAAACGAGATAGAAAACGGTGTAGAAAATTAAATAAGTACATAGAATAAAAAAAAAAGAGGAAAAGGAAGTCTGAATAAAAAGAAAGATGGAAAAGGAACAGTCTCTTGTAAGGACTAAATCTAACCATAAAAACCATAACAGCCACAACCATCTCCGCATTTCTAGACCCCTCCAGGATTCTGAACCCCTTACAAGAACCAGAACCCATATAAAAACAAGTGTCTGAGCACATCTGGAACCCCTAGTAATCATCTAATGATGCCTGAACCTTCTCCACCAACAAGACAGTCACATGTGGGTTCCTGGTACACCACCATTATTTCATCCACATGTAAACACCTGAATCCCCCCCAATACCACAGCCACGTCTACACTCCAAAGCACCTCACGACCACCTATGGGTTCCTAAGCCCACCAGCACCACAACCTCTCTCTCTCTCTCTCTCTCTCTCTCTCTCTCTCTCTCTCTCTCTCTCTCTCTCTCTCTCTCTCTCTCTCTCTCTCTCTCTCCAGTGTCATTGTTACCAGTGGATTCCCGATCCCCTGCCTCGTCTCACGATCACCTATGGAGTCCTTAGCCCACTAGCACGAAAACCATCTGTGAACTAAGGCCCATCACTACCACATTCCACCTGTGGCCTGAAACCCTACCAATGCCGCTACCACCTGCAGAGTCCTGAAACCACACCAATGCCGCTATCACCGGCATAGTCCTGAAACCCTACCAATGCCGCTACCACCTGCAGAGTCCTGAAACCACCAATGCCGCTACCACCTGCAGAGTCCTGAAACCACACCAATGCCGCTATCACCGGCATAGTCCTGAAACCCTACCAATGCCGCTACCACCTGCAGAGTCCTGAAACCACCAATGCCGCTACCACCTGCAAAGTCCTGAAACCACACCAATGCCGCTATCACCGGCAGAGTCCTGAAACCCCACCAATGCCGCTACCACCTGCAGAGTCCTGAAACCACCAATGCCGCTATCACCGGCAGAGTCCTGAAACCACCAATGCCGCTACCACCGGCAGAGTCCTGAAACCACCAATGCCGCTATCACCGGCAGAGTCCTGAAACCACCAATGCCGCTACCACCGGCAGAGTCCTGAAACCACCACCAATGTCCCGTCATCTGAAGGCCTGGGATTCCCCTCTTCACTGAACCAGGGAAGACGTGCAAAAGGCAGATCACAGAGATGGGAACAGCACATAATAAGGCTAGTTAAACTGCATTATATGGGTACAGTTAATCACATGAATCAGTTGGACGGGCTTGCTAAACTTGGGTACGTGAATTGAGCACATCATCAAGTTCGTCAGTGTCAAAGAGAAGGCCTGAAGTCGGTGGTAGAAGGGGGATACTATTATGAACTGTTCCATCACACGCTCGAAACAGTACATCACAGAGCTGGGCACAGCTGAGGATGACTTGGTGGATTCCATACCCAGAAGATACACACTCTCTCTCTCTCTCCACCATTTGATAACACTGTTTCAGCTCCTAACTTCTAACACAAAGAATCTCTCGGTATTTCAGCATGGAGAAGCCATCATGGGGTATACCCAAGGGACGCAGATCGATCCTCAGCACACATCTGTACGTCAAACAAGCATCAGTAGTATCTACGTAGGCTGATCATCATACCACGTACAGTGCACCTGCGACATCGACTGAGCTGGGCGTTGTTGAACCGTCTAATCCAAAGTAAAACAAAAAAAGAAAAAACGACCAGTAATTCGTCAATCCATCTGTGATTTTAAGCCTAAGGTGCACACTGATGGTCTTCACCCACATCAAGTGCATCTTCCTCGTTTGTAACAGAACACACACACACATGTATACATCTGTAATCCCTCCACATCCTTCCCCAACCACCTTCCAAAAAAAAGACCAATTGAGGAGCGACTGGGCTCACAAGTTTCGAAAGTGAGATGGAACGTTCAGTGGATAATACTGCAATATGAAAAGAAAAAAAAAATTATATTTGAACGACGTGAAAAACAGCAGATATAAGATCCCTCGCAATCAATAAAAGCTTCAACTGGTTTACGATAAAGATAAACGTTAAGTCTGTAATACACTGGAGCCAAGACAGGAGATACTTGAGAGGTTTATTATCTCTTCTCCCTGACATACCATAAAGACCTGCTGGAACCCTCCTCCTCCTCCTCCTCCTCTCATCCACCCACAACACCGCCGCCTCTCCCACCGGGCCAGACCAGCCCCCGTGGTGCCTGTATTAGAAAACTCTTTGTTAATGAAGGGCGCAGAGCACTTGCGCACCGGGTCTGTTATTGTCTAACGAATGATTGAATATCTCGAGAGAAACTTTTACAGCCAGGGCGCAGCTCCGGCCGCGTCACGCTTATGGAAATTTACAAGCTTTTGAAAAGTGGCAAAAGTCACCCCCCCCCCCTACCCCCGAGAACGACCTTTATATCATGAGCTATGATTATGGAAGTCTTTATCGCAGCCGTGTTGTGGCGGGAACTAAACGACACGTTCACAGGGGAGACGTTTCTACCCCAGACCTAACCCTCGCTCGACTCCCCTCCTCGCCTCCCTCTCACGCTCCACTCCTCCTCCACTCTCCCTGCCCCCCCATTCTCGTCTTACCCTCCCTCCCCACCTTCACCCCCACCAACTCCTTATCCACCCCTCTCCGGGGGCGGGCAGGCGGTCATAATCACGTGACTGGTTCGTGCAAGGGTCAGCAACAAGTCACGGAGAGGCAAGCAGGAGGTACACTGCCGGACACATTAGCCCGTACCGTACGACCAGGCGAGCTACAGCCAAGGTACGCTCGCCAAGGGTGACGGCTGTGGGAGAAGAGTGGCGATGCCGGTTGTGGGGCAAGGAGTTGTGATGTACAGGCTGTGGGGCAAGGAGTTGTGATGTACAGGTTGTGGAGCGGGGAAGAGGAGGGGAGGGGGGAGATGCGGGTTGTGGGAGTGGGTGGTTACAGGCTTCGGTGGATGGGGTGGAAAGTTGCTGAGGGCTGCCTCTGGGGAGGATGGTGACTGCGTGCAAGAAGGTAAAGGGGTGATGGTTGTGATGGTGGAAGGAAGTTATACTGGAGGAGGAATGATAGGAAGGAGATGATGGAGAAGTCTTGGCTATGTTGGAGTGTTAGAAGAATGGGGGAATTCATTGGCTGTGATAGAAAGGAGGAAAAAAAAAAGTGTAGTAAATACTATGGCAGTAATATGGAAAATAAAAAGGGTTGCGTGGTGGAATGGAAGGGTGATGGCTGTAAGGAAGAGGCTGGAAGGAGCCTGTCTGTAAGGGAGGGTATGACTGCAGGCAGACTGGAGGAATTCTAACCATGGGGAAGGGGACGATGGGGGTGCAACCTGCTGGGGTGAGGATGCTAGTTGTTGAGGAGGGGATGTTGGAGTGTTTGATGCAAGGGAAGTGTACGGATTGAGGGAGAGTGGAAGCTTAATGTATGGAGGGGTCGGGCTGGTGGCTACCCATACACTGGACTAACCAGGACGCAGACTAGGCGCCTACTGGCGGATCTCCCCATTCTCGTGCACAACGGCTGTTAACTCTAAGGTACACTTACTTATATTTCCAGGATCATCATCATAAGTACGCCATATATAAACTCATGGACCCCTTTTATGGGAGTTCTACAACATCGAGGCTACGTTACAATCTGGAGCAGGGATAGGATAAGACTCCTTTTAAGTGAGAAGGTCCTCAACGAGACATTTTATTCCTAACCGGCCACTAAAGATGATACGGCTTCACCGAAACAGACTCTTCCCTCGCGGCGAACTTATATATATATATATATATATATATATATATATATATATATATATATATATATATATATATATATGTGTGTGTGTGTGTGTGTGTGTGTGTGTGTGTGTGTGTGTTTACCAAATGGCGTCCTAGCTTCGTCTCTTCGATGTATATCAACTGACTTATATTTCTCTCTTGTGTCTCCCCTGATGATGTGATTATTACACGTAAGTGCAGTTGGGAACTTTTCGTGTTTCATTTTCCCCGTGGACTCATAGGAATATATATATATATATATATATATATATATATATATATATATATATATATATATATATATATAGAGAGAGAGAGAGAGAGAGTACATTTAGTCATCCGAGGATGATCGTTACCGTTAGCTCTGGTCCTTGTCCTTGGCGGAGGCTACCACGGTCCTTCTCGCCACCTGGGCGGTGTTGACCACCTCCCGTCGTCCAGGCGATCCTTTATCTGGTACATCAGCCTTCCTACGTGGCCTGCCCGCCCAGCTCCCCTCTTCACTTCAACCTTAAAACCAATAATATAATAATTTTACTTCAGGAGAGGTATGCGGTTTTGGACAATATATATGTATAAAAAAAAAAGATACGTGCAAGTATTTCTACATAAAAAAAAATCGACGATAAAATACAATCTACAAAAATGAGATAAAGACTAATAATACTAATCATCAAACCATTCTTTTTTTTCCATGGTTGTTACAACAAGCTTTTCATAAACACTGACCACTGACCCGTCTCGTACGGGTGGGGCTGAATTTCCACCACCTTCCCCAGTCCCAGTGTTTCCAGGGGTGTGTGTATCAAGAGTTCAGCTACCTGCCTCTCGAGCCATCAGTTCTGGCTCTGTAGCCTACAACTCCCAACCCCTGCAGGTCGTAAAACTATCACAAAATATGTAGTGACACCTGCTTCTCTGTCCAGACCCTGAGAGCACCTCCTACTAATTTGGGTTTTATGGCCTCCACTACAGACAAGAGAAGAAAAAAAAAATACTCGAGGTATCTGCAAGAGCTTGTACCGTCTGTTTTTGCAGCAACAGTTTATAGGCAGTGTACACCACAAGCGTATAACGTACCCGGTAACATTCTACCAGAGTCTCAAGGTCGCCCCAGATAAGTCTCCTTAACACTACTGAGTGGCGAGCGCACCAAACAGATATTTACCTTCATTGTGTAACCATCGCACGTACTGTGTCTCGATCAATACTTCAATGTCAGCTTCGGCTCCTCGCAGAATTACAGCCCCTACGATCGCTTCTCTCTTCGTGTGATGCGAGGTGAAATTCCTGAGAAAAGAGAGAAAAGACAGTGCAATTAGTTCAGCAAATTACCTCCGCAGAGCAAACCAATAAACTTTAGAAATAAAAAAAAAGAAAAAGACAAGTGCCCGCGGTCGATATGTTGACCCCCATAACAAAAAACTGATCTTAAGCCCTTGAGTGCGACGGTAGGAACCTTGAGTGCGACGGTAGGAACCCTGAGTGCGACGGTAGGAACCTTGAGTGCGACGGTAGGAACCCTGAGTGCGACGGTAGGAACCTTGAGTGCGACGGTAGGAACCCTGAGTGCGACGGTAGGAACCCTGAGTGCGACGGTAGGAACCTTGAGTGCGACGGTAGGAACCTTAAGTGCGAGGTTGGGAACCTTAAGTGCGACGTTTGGGAACCTTGAGTACGACGATTGGGAACCTTGAGTACGAGTGTGCGGTCTTCGAGTCAGTGGCCTGACTTCTAACCTGACACTTAAGTATAAGGTTATGGGTTAGATCACCATACCATTATGCTCAAGGACCACCCTACCGTCGCATCCAAAAGATCAATGTTGTCTGTGAGAGCCGGGGATGGACGGACGGAGTTGAGGCTAGGCTGTGGCCGACGGCCAGGGGGACGACACGCACGGACGCCCATGATCGCTAATGTCCAGCTTCCGCCCCCGACCCGGCAAAACACTGGCAACGATGTCCCTTCCTTATACTTAGTTGCTAGTTTGATCCTGTGTTCCACAACAGACAGAAGAAATATTGAATTTCACCAATCCCCCCCCCCCTCCGCCAATAGATTTACCCACAATACACACCCTAACATCTCTACTAAAAAAAGAAAAAAAAAAATCACCAAATTCTTAATCTGTTCACAGAAGAATAAGGATCTTTGGTTGTTTGGAACACGCAATATCATAATCTCTTCAGATATTCTTTGACACAGAAAAACACACGTTATTTACTGTTCCCGCTTAACCACGCTCTCAGGCAGGCGATCGCGTTCATCCGATGCACCCTTCCCCCCTCGTTAGTTGAATGATGTTATTAACTCTGGTCTTCACCAACGCTTTTATCTGGTCCATTAGTTTCACACTACAAACGAGAACGGTCATTATACATACTCGGACTGCGTGCTAAACCCCTTGAACACGTCAGCACGATGCTTGAGCAGGTCGGTGCGAACTATGGGCATGACGATAGGCTTTTAAAAGTCGGTTCATCATACCCAAATGAAAGCAACCATCGCGTTCAAGGATCGTATCGTAGGGTTTAAGGGGTTATCGGCCGTAAGGAAGGTGTTCAACCCCCCCTAGCTACCATGTAAATGATAGTCTTCTGGCCGAGCACCGTTAAGACTAGCGCTTATTTGTAGACGGGGAGGGTGAACATCCTCCTCCCACACCATACGACTTAAAACCATAGGTTTCGCGACCTCAATAAGTAGTTCCAGCCCCCACCTAGCCGTTATGGATGTTAAACTTGGTCCACGCTACAAATTACTCCCTACCATTACCAAAGGTACTAGAGTGAGCGTATATACACTGAGAAAGAAGGTTATTACCTCAATGTATCCCACCGTAATGAGACTTCCCTTGCTATCATGAATTACGACGACTCTAATGAAATTTAAGATTACAACCTTTATAGATATTTACAAACATCCGGTGACCGGAGCAGAGAATATCGATAATGTTATCTTTAAGATAATGCTCATGTTGAAATAGTACATCAATTTTGTAATATTGGATAGAGAACAAAGCTTCATATGCTTGTAATATAATCCAGTCAAATGAAGCTTCATATGCTTGCAATATAATCCGGTCATGCTTGATATGGTAATTGTGATATAGATTATCTTTAAGATGGTTATTACATTTCATCGATGCAATAATAAAAAAGTACGTAATACCTATGCATTACTCTTACTGTCTATCTCACCATAAAACATTTGAAAGCTTTATGTTCGTCCAAAATTGACTCTTTAACACTTGTGTAAACAAAGTAAATAGTTTCAACACTACTCACTAAAATATATATATATATATATATATATATATATATATATATATATATATATATATATATATATAATATATGCAGGAGGGTGCCCCTAGCAGTTAACATGGTTTATAGCAAGGAGATAAAACACTCATGCAGCACTCGACGGATTCTTCTCTCTCACCAGCAGCAATAGATGACATGTGAGAAGCACCCAAAGAGCAGCATCAATCGACCATCTTCGATGACACGTGGGAATCACCAACAGAGGCAATGATCAATCATCTTCACCAGAGCAGGTTTCATGACAACTGCAACTGTAACACGGGAAAGGTCCGCACATGAATGCTCTTTGGGTTAACACAGCGAACAGTTTACAACACAGGCAGCGTCCACAACTGTCGCGACAGTTCTCTTCGTCTCAGGGTCAAAATCCATAACGGCCGATATAACTGCAAAGTCCAGCCACAACAGTCGAAGCAATCATCGTTTTCCCAGGGTCGGCATTGTTAATATTCCCCGGATGGGACCATCATCCACAATAAGGAGTATCGTCTGCCGTTAGCGCCACCTCCATAGGAACTACCGGAGACCAGTTTCGGGTGCAGAAGGTGTCATTTCTACTGTGGTTGGACCTTCGCAAGTGGTATTATTCTCCTCTCAGACTCAGCAGTTAGTTCGTCTCTAGGATCTTTTTTCTTTTCTTTTTCCACTACAGAACTATCTACAATTGCGCCTTCTAAGTGTACTAAAAGCTGTGTTAACTTCTGTATCTGGATCTCTGTACTTCGGTGGAAATGACCCAGCAAGAATTCGAGATGACGGTCTTTCGCTACCCGTTATTCATGCCCACATATCTAGCATGTTCATTTCTATTTTACTACGGACGGACACAAGTTTCCACTCATCCAACTTCCTTTACAGAGATAGATACAGGACGGATTTTGATGCTTTATATCCATCTTGATATTTCTGATGCCGTTTGTATGTGCATTTTCTTTTGTCACATTTTCTTCTGCGCACAGCAGTAAAATCACGTCAAGAAAAAAAAAAATATATATAAGGCACTCAATTCTAAGTATTGTTTAAATTAGTAATATATGTAAAGGTGTGCGAATTCATCACTTGTCACTGGCTTCCTTCTAACCTTACAGAAGCGCTGGCATCTCCCAGTGTTTCGACTTGTCTGCACAAACTCGCTCGACATACTGTAAAATCGTATTTTCTCATCCATCACGAATAATGTTCCCTTCTGGGTATACACCACAGTTCACAACGTTTCTTCGCACATATCATAACTAGATCAACACAGAAAGCGTCCTTAATGCACTGCAGGGAAATGAGTGAGGTTTAGCGTCCAAATTGTTGGTCCTGCGATGGAAGGGAGGATCTGAAAGACCAGTGAACAAAGCGATCTCTGAAAAATTACTGACAACTTCAGTAATTGTTTCATCTAGGTTATGCGCAGGAATGTCCGGTAGAGATCAAGTGGCAAAGGAGTGTAAGTCAGTATTCAGTACCTTGTTCATGTATTACCATGTATTTTTGGTTTGTAATAAAGGAGGTATAGGGGGCAAACGCATTAAAATCAATGTGACATTATTTTCCTAAAAAATTTTAGGAAAAATGTCACATTGATTATATATATATATATATATATATATATATATATATATATATATATATATATATATATATAGAGAGAGAGAGAGAGAGAGAGTACATTTAGTCATCCGAGGATGATCGTTACCGTTAGCTCTGGTCCTTGTCCTTGGCGGAGGCTACCACGGTCCTTCTCGCCACCTGGGCGGTGTTGACCACCTCCCGTCGTCCAGGCGATCCTTTATCTGGTACATCAGCCTTCCTACGTGGCCTGCCCGCCCAGCTCCCCTCTTCACTTCAACCTTAAAACCAATAATATAATAATTTTACTTCAGGAGAGGTAAGCGGTTTTGGACAATATATATGTATAAAAAAAAAGATACGTGCAAGTATTTCTACATAAAAAAAAAATCGACGATAAAATACAATCTACAAAAATGAGATAAAGACTAATAATACTAATCATCAAACCATTCTTTTTTTTCCATGGTTGTTACAACAAGCTTTTCATAAACACTGACCACTGACCCGTCTCGTACGGGTGGGGCTGAATTTCCACCACCTTCCCCAGTCCCAGTGTTTCCAGGGTGTGTGTATCAAGAGTTCAGCTACCTGCCTCTCGAGCCATCAGTTCTGGCTCTGTAGCCTACAACTCCCAACCCCTGCAGGTCGTAAAACTATCACAAAATATGTAGTGACACCTGCTTCTCTGTCCAGACCCTGAGAGCACCTCCTACTAATTTGGGTTTTATGGCCTCCACTACAGACAAGAGAAGAAAAAAAAAATACTCGAGGTATCTGCAAGAGCTTGTACCGTCTGTTTTTGCAGCAACAGTTTATAGGCAGTGTACACCACAAGCGTATAACGTACCCGGTAACATTCTACCAGAGTCTCAAGGTCGCCCCAGATAAGTCTCCTTAACACTACTGAGTGGCGAGCGCACCAAACAGATATTTACCTTCATTGTGTAACCATCGCACGTACTGTGTCTCGATCAATACTTCAATGTCAGCTTCGGCTCCTCGCAGAATTACAGCCCCTACGATCGCTTCTCTCTTCGTGTGATGCGAGGTGAAATTCCTGAGAAAAGAGAGAAAAGACAGTGCAATTAGTTCAGCAAATTACCTCCGCAGAGCAAACCAATAAACTTTAGAAATAAAAAAAAAGAAAAAGACAAGTGCCCGCGGTCGATATGTTGACCCCCATAACAAAAAACTGATCTTAAGCCCTTGAGTGCGACGGTAGGAACCTTGAGTGCGACGGTAGGAACCCTGAGTGCGACGGTAGGAACCTTGAGTGCGACGGTAGGAACCCTGAGTGCGACGGTAGGAACCTTGAGTGCGACGGTAGGAACCCTGAGTGCGACGGTAGGAACCCTGAGTGCGACGGTAGGAACCTTAAGTGCGACGTTTGGAAACCTTAAGTGCGACGATTGGGAACCTTAAGTGCGACGTTTGGGAACCTTGAGTACGACGATTGGGAACCTTGAGTACGAGTGTGCGGTCTTCGAGTCAGTGGCCTGACTTCTAACCTGACACTTAAGTATAAGGTTATGGGTTAGATCACCATACCATTATGCTCAAGGACCACCCTACCGTCGCATCCAAAAGATCAATGTTGTCTGTGAGAGCCGGGGATGGACGGACGGAGTTGAGGCTAGGCTGTGGCCGACGGCCAGGGGGACGACACGCACGGACGCCCATGATCGCTAATGTCCAGCTTCCGCCCCCGACCCGGCAAAACACTGGCAACGATGTCCCTTCCTTATACTTAGTTGCTAGTTTGATCCTGTGTTCCACAACAGACAGAAGAAATATTGAATTTCACCAATCCCCCCCCCCCTCCGCCAATAGATTTACCCACAATACACACCCTAATATCTCTACTAAAAAAAGAAAAAAAAAAATCACCAAATTCTTAATCTGTTCACAGAAGAATAAGGATCTTTGGTTGTTTGGAACACGCAATATCATAATCTCTTCAGATATTCTTTGACACAGAAAAACACACGTTATTTACTGTTCCCGCTTAACCACGCTCTCAGGCAGGCGATCGCGTTCATCCGATGCACCCTTCCCCCCTCGTTAGTTGAATGATGTTATTAACTCTGGTCTTCACCAACGCTTTTATCTGGTCCATTAGTTTCACACTACAAACGAGAACGGTCATTATACATACTCGGACTGCGTGCTAAACCCCTTGAACACGTCAGCACGATGCTTGAGCAGGTCGGTGCGAACTATGGGCATGACGATAGGCTTTTAAAAGTCGGTTCATCATACCCAAATGAAAGCAACCGTCGCGTTCAAGGATCGTATCGTAAGGTTTAAGGGGTTATCGGCCGTAAGGAAGGTGTTCAACCCCCCCTAGCTACCATGTAAATGATAGTCTTCTGGCCGAGCACCGTTAAGACTAGCGCTTATTTGTAGACGGGGAGGGTGAACATCCTCCTCCCACACCATACGACTTAAAACCATAGGTTTCGCGACCTCAATAAGTAGTTCCAGCCCCCACCCAGCCGTTATGGATGTTAAACTTGGTCCACGCTACAAATTACTCCCTACCATTACCAAAGGTACTAGAGTGAGCGTATATACACTGAGAAAGAAGGTTATTACCTCAATGTATCCCACCGTAATGAGACTTCCCTTGCTATCATGAATTACGACGACTCTAATGAAATTTAAGATTACAACCTTTATAGATATTTACAAACATCCGGTGACCGGAGCAGAGAATATCGATAATGTTATCTTTAAGATAATGCTCATGTTGAAATAGTACATCAATTTTGTAATATTGGATAGAGAACAAAGCTTCATATGCTTGTAATATAATCCAGTCAAATGAAGCTTCATATGCTTGCAATATAATCCGGTCATGCTTGATATGGTAATTGTGATATAGATTATCTTTAAGATGGTTATTACATTTCATCGATGCAATAATAAAAAAGTACGTAATACCTATGCATTACTCTTACTGTCTATCTCACCATAAAACATTTGAAAGCTTTATGTTCGTCCAAAATTGACTCTTTAACACTTGTGTAAACAAAGTAAATAGTTTCAACACTACTCACTAAAATATATATATATATATATATATATATATATATATATATATATATATATATATATATATATATATATGCAGGAGGGTGCCCCTAGCAGTTAACATGGTTTATAGCAAGGAGATAAAACACTCATGCAGCACTCGACGGATTCTTCTCTCTCACCAGCAGCAATAGATGACATGTGAGAAGCACCCAAAGAGCAGCATCAATCGACCATCTTCGATGACACGTGGGAATCACCAACAGAGGCAATGATCAATCATCTTCACCAGAGCAGGTTTCATGACAACTGCAACTGTAACACGGGGAAGGCCCGCACATGAATGCTCTTGGGGTTAACATAGCGAACAGTTTACAACACAGGCAGCGTCCACAACTGTCGCGACAGTTCTCTTCGTCTCAGGGTCAAAATCCATAACGGCCGATATAACTGCAAAGTCCAGCCACAACAGTCGAAGCAATCATCGTTTTCCCAGGGTCGGCATTGTTAATATTCCCCGGAGGGGACCATCATCCACAATAAGGAGTATCGTCTGCCGTTAGCGCCACCTCCATAGGAACTACCGGAGACCAGTTTCGGGTGCAGAAGGTGTCATTTCTACTGTGGTTGGACCTTCGCAAGTGGTATTATTCTCGTCTCAGACTCAGCAGTTAGTTCGCCTCTAGGATCTTTTTTTTTTCTTTTTCCACTACAGAACTATCTACAATTGCGCCTTCTAAGTGTACCAAAAGCTGTGTTAAGTTCTGTATCTGGATCTCTGTACTTCGGTGGAAATGACCCAGCAAGAATTCGAGATGACGGTCTTTCGCTACCCGTTATTCATGCCCACATATCTAGCATGTTCATTTCTATTTTACTACGGACGGACACAAGTTTCCACTCATCCAACTTCCTTTACAGAGATAGATACAGGACGATTTTGATGCTTTATATCCATCTTGATATTTCTGATGCCGTTTGTATGTGCATTTTCTTTTGTCACATTTTCTTCTGCGCACAGCAGTAAAATCACGTCAAGAAAAAAAAAAATATATATAAGGCACTCAATTCTAAGTATTGTTTAAATTAGTAATATATGTAAAGGTGTGCGAATTCATCACTTGTCACTGGCTTCCTTCTAACCTTACAGAAGCGCTGGCATCTCCCAGTGTTTCGACTTGTCTGCACAAACTCGCTCGACATACTGTAAAATCGTATTTTCTCATCCATCACGAATAATGTTCCCTTCTGGGTATACACCACAGTTCACAACGTTTCTTCGCACATATCATAACTAGATCAACACAGAAAGCGTCCTTAATGCACTGCAGGGAAATGAGTGAGGTTTAGCGTCCAAATTGTTGGTCCTGCGATGGAAGGGAGGATCTGAAAGACCAGTGAACAAAGCGATCTCTGAAAAATTACTGACAACTTCAGTAATTGTTTCATCTAGGTTATGCGCAGGAATGTCCGGTAGAGATCAAGTGGCAAAGGAGTGTAAGTCAGTATTCAGTACCTTGTTCATGTATTACCATGTATTTTTGGTTTGTAATAAAGGAGGTATAGGGGGCAAACGCATTAAAATCAATGTGACATTATTTTCCTAAAAAATTTTAGGAAAAATGTCACATTGATTATATATATATATATATATATATATATATATATATATATATATATATATATATATATTTGTCAAGTATGTACTTGGTAAATATTTTGTGCGCTGCTATGGGGTTATGTAAGAACAAAGAACGGGTTAGCCTAGCCACTATACCTGGAGAAAACGTGTTTCGCAGAGCTCGCGCTACGTGTTACACTGATGGAGCGAGCGAGGCCGGCTACACTGAAATAATTCTACATGAAACACTATGAATGCAGAGCAATTACTGGTCCACAACCCTGACTGTAATTACTGGTGTACATAATGAATGTATATACCGTGTGATTAGCGAGATATAACTGCATATCATACACTGGTCCGCTGCTGTAGAAATTGACTAAAGGCATAAATTAGTCCACAAGTGAAGTCCCCAAAGTGTGGTAGCTACCACGTACAGTACTACCTATGGATCACCCCATCCCTGAACTCACCACCTCCACAACATAACCACTCATGGTAACAGCATATGGCCATGACCACCGTCAACAAGGAACACAAACTCTCAAATCACAGTTGGTGCCACCTTAATAATGAAAAAATGTAAGAACCCAACCTACTCAAGTTTTACTTAAAACAATGAAAAAAAAGGCTATTTTTTTTATATATATAAAGTCCGGTTACTTTTTCGAAACCTCGGGTTCTAAAATTCAGCTCTATGGACAGTCCAGTATTTTGCGAGTCCTTAAGCATAATGAGTAATTTCTATATCAAAATGTTTCTTGGCTTTTCAATAATCTTAAAGATAAAAACGTTCAAACGTGATATTAAATGCCGGTACTGATCTATGCAACATTACCATATGGTCCTGTTTTGCACAGTGACACTTGGTTACTGATGAAGTACTTTATCTGTGTGTGTTCATTCATCAACTTGTTTCTGTTTCTGTAAAAACTTGAAATACTGGAATCGGATGTATGAGTATCCGTATTCAAGGGAAGATTTTTCCTCTTTTAAGTCTGATACAATGGACTATCGGACTCATCTTACATCTGTAAAAATATGTATTATATCAGTGCCAAAGCGTTTAGTGTAGCACTATTATCAGGGTGTGACAACTGTGCATTTTGCTGCCCATCAAGAAATCAAGGATAATCAAATTACGAAAGGCGTTTGAGCAACACCACCACAAGAAATCTATTTTGCTCAGGGAAACTGAATTGCCTCTACTGCAGTCGAGCGTTGCCTTCAGAAGATACAGAGGAGGAATACTTCACATCACCGCCAACCCCAAAAGAATGGGATTTACCAATTCGTGCAAAATGGTGGGAAGTTATGAAAAAACAAGACTCAAAAGTCAAAAGCAACGGTGACAGCAACAGATTTTTGTGCTCTCATAGAGAAATGTGGTCTCTTCCAGCAATCTCAGCTTCGACTGTGCTTTTTTTATTACATCTGCATGTAACTATAACAAAATTTTCTGAAATGTGTTGAGGGTAAAGGCAAAAAAAATTGCACGGTTCCGTCAGCTACTAAAGATTAAATAATGCTGGAAAAAAAATATAAAGACTGAAGCTTTTTAATGGAATATTAGCCTGTAACTTGTTTAAATTTACAAAGAGTTTTGTTTATCTATTCCAAGAAAATTATTTCCAAAGCTTAACTGTATTCAGTATACTTTTTCAAGAAAATTATGTAAAGTTACTCAGCAGTGTAGGAACCATATTGTATTCAAAGAATATCAGTCATACATTCAACTTCTTGACTAGTGAATTCTAGCCATTTTTCCTTGTGGTGTAATTATTTCAGCTCCATCCCAAAACTTATCTAGAATTTCCATTTGAGTTCTGACTGCTACTTCTCTCTTATCTCTGTGATTACTCTTATAAAACAAAATGAGACAAATTTACTTCTGGTAAAAACCACATTAAAATGGCAGTAGTTTAGCCTGAAACTACAATAGCTGAAAATAATTCTTTTTCCTTTACAAGATATAGTTCTACAATAAACTATGATTCAGAACTAAGTACATGAAACATGTATTACATTTTTAACTGTATTCTGAAAATATAAACAAGTTGAAATTTCATTTGAGCTATGGCTACATCCACTCACAGGGGACTGATATTTTTTTATTTAGAGTCAAACAAGCAATATCCTAATCTTGAACCCATCATGCAAAGAGAAAAAAATCAAATTGTTAAAATTCTTGTAAATATGTATTTTCAAATTACATAGGTACTTGAATTTTTTTGCATTTCATATTTTCATAGCCATTTTGCAAAGCAATACTTAAGCAACAATAGCCTGTGTTTTGCTAATCTCCCATAACTAAAAAAAATCAAATTCGAATAAAATGAAATATCCCAGGAGTCAGAAGTTAAAAAGGTCGGGTTAATTTATGGGTAACCAGTGAACTACAACCTTGCAAACCCCTTTTCCACCCATGGGAACACCAATCCCATACCACACACACTACCATCTGGCTTACTAATACCAACACAAAAATAACCACGGCACTGTTAACTACACTATCACAAACACAACCAAGGCACCATTAACAACACCATCACAAACACAATCAAGGCGCCGTTAACATCACAAACACAACCAAGGCAACGTTAACTGCACCATCACAGACACAACCAAGGAAACGTTAACACCACCATCACAAACACAACCAAGGCAACGTTAACTACATTACTAAACCACTACACCCACAACTAATTACCATCCAAACCCACACCACCATCCGGGTTGTTACCTTCCTATGCCACTATCGAAACTACCACCATTCCTTGCACGAGAGGCTGCAAAACAATCGATGCTGAAGGTGCCTTGTTTGGACTTGAGCTGTGGCCTCCGACCGTCGCAAGTAACTGAGCCCTGTGAGTGTGATGCCTGCAATTTTCGTGATGGTGAGCCGTGATAAGAGATGAAGAGAGGCTGACGGAGACGAAGATGCGTGGCGTGATAGCCTATGAACATGACGGGCCCCGGCAGGTGAGCCAATACCAGCCTCCCCTGAGTGAAAACAGACACCCATAAACTATGTTTGATATTAGGATGGTGGTTGTTTAGTGATGGGATCATGACGGCATACTGATTACTGCCTCCGTCACGCTGCCAGCTTTATGTGTTAATGCCGCCAACTTCCTATTATTTCTGGCTCATAGTCTTACTAACAATAACTCAGCAACATGCTCGGCTACGGTAGCTCAGCAAATTTGAAAGTTCGTAGAAGTAATCAGATCAACGAAAGATTAAATGATGTAACTTTGATATTCCCATATCGACTTCATGACGAATATATCACAACGATACGTTGTGGATACCAGCCACATGTAAGCACAGTTTACATCGATTTCCGTTTTCCTTGCTAATTCCTACAGATCTCTTAATACATGAATAACCAAATTCATTCTTCGTCTATGAACAATACATCATTACCGAATAACCAAATAAGGATAGAGACAGGGCCAAGTAACTACACCTTTTCTCGAGGTAAGAGCTCGGAGCTCTGGTGCCATCACTTTTGTTTCTCGCTCTCCTTGGTGTACCAATCACCTACATCGAGCGAGGCTGGTGCCCCCGTTAGCCGTCACCTGACGAGCGTGCCCCAAGTGATAAACGAGTGAGCGCTTCAGAGGTTAGCATTAGCTTATCTCTGTCCTTATCTGTGGGACTGTCCGCTTTTTCACACTCGAGAGCACTACACTGTCACGACCACTTGAGGTACGAAAACCATGTGATGATATATTTTTCTCGGTCAGACCGAGTTACATACTTGTGGGCATGGTTTAAAATCACCTAATAAAATACTCAAACTATAAACAATACATCCTTGATAACACTATTCTGAAGATGCATATATACTTTCAGCTATGATTATCACGTATTGTGCAAAATTCAAAATAAACTGACCAATAATAAAACACAATCTCTATCACAGAACCGTGATATAAAAAGCACTCGCGGTCACGACACATGCCAAACCTCTGACTATATCTTTCTATTACATGTTAGTATGTGTCATGAGCCTCGTAAATTGTTAGTCTATGTGATAGTTAAGTCGGGATGAGAGCTTGGGCATCCCTTCCCGAGAGTGTGGGAGAACTTGGCAAGATTAATCCCGAGGAAAATAGAGAAATAAGCAGAGTTCTGGCAAGAGCAGAGGAAACGTAAAAACGTTCACACAGTTACACGGATTCAATTTGTATTCCTAATAACGGGCTTGTACTGAGATACTGAGCTGTAGTCTTGGAAAGGGAGTGGTTATATAATGTGGCGTGTAGCAACAGTGTATATTATTTACCAAAGGTATCTGAATACATTAAAAAAGAAAATTAAATTATGAATAAAATTCGATACCCTATATCATCTTACTTCTTGTTATGACGTTTCAAGATATTGTAACAATCTACAATAACCAAAATTAAAGAGTCATGGCTACTTGTTAAAATCATTGTAAATGTGAATAAATTAGTTCACCCTAAAATGAATGATTTAGTTTTAAAGCCTAATGTTTCTTGAGAAATTAAATGGCTTGGCAATAGAAACTATAATCCATAGGTACTGGTATGGATTAGACAATGTTGACAAGAGAATGTGGTGTTAGCTTTAGAGGTTTATCTGATAATAACTGCCGTACGATAATAAAATGTTAAAGAGAATTACTAGAATTTCAAAGGGAATCGGCGGTGAAATATAGACACCCCACGCGAAATTACAAGTAGCTTAACTACAAACAATAAACTAAAATACTTTTATGAACGTAAATGTGTAAACACGTACATTTTTGGTGACCAACAGATGCTTCATTATAAAGTATACAAGTATGTAGATCCCTTCTAATGCTGGGATCTTTCTTAATGAAACTTTTGACCCTTTTCGCAGGAATAGCTACTGAAAGCTTACCTGTTAATATAGTAAGCTTCATAAAACCTTAAGAATGATCGACAGTGAAGCAAAACAGTCTAACATGTCTGAGAGCAAGAAGAAAATCTAGGAACTATTTAAAGCAATGAAAATGCTTTTTACGACTTACATAGAATGATAGGCACTAACGTTACTTATGAAAACGCTCTTCGCAGATACAACAGAATATTATTAAGCATTATACCAGCATACATGTATATATTGTTAAGCATTATACCAGCATACATGTATATATATTCATAAAAGTTTTCAACGGGAGAAGGTTACCCTCGTTACATGTTGTAAAGAAAAACATCATATAAAGTCAGACAAAATGTAAAGATTGATTTTCTTGTTTTTTTTTTTTTTAAAAAAAGTACATTTTATGATGGAAGATAAATACAGGAGAAACTACGAAATCAAGAATTCTACACACCTAATTCGTAAGAGCTAGGCTGACACAGTCCTATAATTGAACTTACTTATATATGTATGAATGAATCATAGTAACTGACTTTCCTTTTTACTGTGAACTGAATTCATGGCATTAATGTTACTATCATGTGAGCCTGGCGGTGAAAGTGGTGTGGCAGGAGCATATCCTACCGCAACTTCTTCTACTTTGATGAATATGTTAAATAAAATCGTGATCCCTTAACGGACAGATGAGCACTCTCTGATGTAACTGATGTCAGTATGAATAAGAAAAGATATTTACATATAAATTTAAATCACGCGCGGACTCACCAGGATTCGCATACTGGACAGATCCGTTGGCTCACTGCCAGCTTTGTTGTTCGATAAATGAGTACCTGGCGCAGGATGAGGTGTGTGTGTGTGTGTGTGTGTGTGTGTGTGTGTGTGTGTGTGTGTGTGTGTGTGTGTGTGTGTGTGTACATATACTGGATTCATGCCTGTTCGCTGTAGCGTGGTAGCATCGCGAACAGACGAGGAGCAGACTCATTGGCTCTTATCAACTCTGCATGTATAATGCACCAAAACCAGAGTCCCTTATCTGCAGCCAAGCCCAACAGACCTTTCAGGAGCTTCCCAGGACCGTTTCATATGCCCTGATTTAGAATACTGACAGCACGTCGCCCCCTGTATACCACATCGCTTCACTTCGATCTATTCTATGTACTCTTTAACACCCCCCCCCCCCCCCTGCATGTTCAGGCCCCGAACATTCGAGCATTATTTCTCTCCATCCCTCCGTCTCATACCCAGTTTCCCGCATTTTCCTTATTCCCTCTACTTACGATGTGTGCATCCTTTTAGCCATCCTCTTTTCACTCATTCTCTCTGCATGTCCAAACCATTTCAGCCCACCCTCTTCAGCACTCTCAGACGCATTCCTCTTACTGCCACACCTTCCTCTTACGCGATCATTGCTCATTCGACTAACCCTCCTCAAACCTCATAACGTCCTCAGACATTCAATTTCCAATACATCCATCATCTTCCGTACTTAACTATCTAGGGCCTTTGCCTCGCATCCGTAGAACGCCGTCGGGTCTACTGTACCGTCAAACATACCCATCGTTGCTTTCACAGACCGTAACCTCTCATTCCATACTCTCCCAGGCCCTTAGCCCTCTAGCCTACCCTCTGGCTCACTTCAGTTTCCATGGGTCCATTCGCTGCCATGTCCACTCCCAGGTACCTAAAACAATCCCTATTATCTTTCAGATTCTCTCCTTTCAAATTCACACTCTAACCTGTATCTCTCTAGTGATAAATCTAATAACCTTGCTATTATTGACATTAACGCTCAACATTCTCCTTTCGCACATACTCTCCCACAGTAAACAACAGCCTCTGCATATATATGAATGGACAGTCACTTGTTTACCAAATGGCGTCCTAGCTACGTCTCTTTGTTGTATATCTACTGACTTATATTTCTTTCTTGTATCTCCCCTGATGATGTGATTATTACACGAAAGTGCACTTGGGAACTTATTATGTTTCATTTCCCCGTAGCCTAGTAGGAATATATATATATATATATATATATATATATATATATATATATATATATATATATATATATATATATATATATATATACCGTACACCAGGTAAGGGAGGTAACCCGACACCAGATTGTGACTACATTTCATTCGTATTCTTTACTTTATTTTCAGTCTGAAACCCACTAGACCGACGATAAATATGAGACTAACCTGAGAAAATATATTTCAATTCCACAGTTTTTATGTCCGTCAGTATTTTATCATCTGACTCATTTTCCGCTTGTTGGCTTCATGTTTTAAACGTTTTCTGGGTTTTTTTTTCCTTTTTTTTTATCGATTATATCCATGAATTTATCCTTATTGATCGGTGTAAACTTAACACATAAAGCTGTTAAGATTTCTCGTCCCTCATTTTTATGCTTGGTACGACTCCACGCCCAGATAAAAATTAAAAACAAAACAAACCTGGGTGGATTTTCTAAACAAATGGTTAACATACACGTTAGGCAGAACTGAATATTTATGAGACAAGACTGTGACCACGAACCCGTTTAAAGATATCACTTGACTTCTCTATGATCCTTGTTTCACTGGAAGATCTTCTGTCACTACATTAGCTGGGATCATAATTCATTTGACGATACGAAGGTGAGTATTGCACGAGGGTACAGCGGTAGCTGTGCTTGGAGGGGTGGTGTGGGCCCTAGGTAACGATAGTGAACACCGTGGGGACTGTGTTAATAGGTAATGGGGACTGTGCTAGATATAATAGGCGCCATGGGGACTGTGGCAGATAGGACAGGTGCCGTGGGGACTATTGTAAGGGTAATGGGGGATGTACTAGATATAACAGACGTGATGGGGACTGTGCTACATATAGCGGGACTGCGATAGATATCACAGGCGCCTTAGGGATTGCACTGATGGTAGTGGGCATCGTGTGGACTGCACTAGGAGTAATGGGTGCTGTGGGAACTCTGCTTCGGGTAATGGGGACAGCGGTAGAAATAATGGGCCCGGGGGAGCTGTGCTAAAGGTAGTGGGGACTGTGCTAAGGGTAGTAGGGACTGTGCTAAGGGTAATGGGGACTGTGCTAAGGGTAGTGTGGAGACCTTTCTAAAGATAGTAGGCCTTTGGGGACTTTCAGGGGTAGTGGGAACTGCGCTAGAGACAGTGGGGATAGGACTAGAGACAGTGGGGACTGTGCTAGAGAGAGTAGGAACTGTGCTAGAGACAGTGAGGACTGTGCTAGACACAGTGGGGACTGTGCTAGAGACAGTGGGGACTGTGTAAGACACAGTGGGGACTGTGCTAGAGACAGTGGGCCAGTGGGAACTGTGATATAGCACAAAGGTTCCCTGATAAGAAACAGGATCCACCACACACGTGTGTGGTGGGTTTCATACAATCGTCGGGGACACCTGGAGTGACTGTGGCTTTATGGCCGTGTGTTGCCTGACGTCCCTCCTCGGGTAGTTTGTCCTGTGGTCAGTGAGACTGTTGCTTCAGGACCCCAACCCACCCCTTGGTCTGTAGAGGAGGAGGAGTAGGAGGTGCAGTGGAGAGAGAGAGAGAGAGAGAGAGAGAGAGAGAGAGAGAGAGAGAGAGAGAGAGAGAGAGAATCTGGAGGCTCGAGCCTGTGGGGGCCTGGATGAAGGACCGAGCCAGCAGGACTGGACCGAGGGACCACACACAATATAACCAGTAGGTGACCTCAGGTAAGGTAAGGTGCCATCAGTGAGACTTGCGGCTTAAGGCAAGATAAGGTTACGTGGTTTGAAGTACCCTGACCTTAGGCAAGATAAGATCAAATCGAGAGACGCTTGCTGAGATAAGGTCACATCATTTGATAGCTGGTGACCAGAGATAAAGACATGCTACGGTATGTTTGTTTGTTGTTTGTTGTGTAGTAAACAAGATATGGTGACATCACTTGAATGTTCGTGATCTCAAAAAAGTGTTCTGGTATGATACCTGGGATTATGAAGATGCCAGCCACATGGATGATTCTGCGACGACTGATGATACACAGAATGTGGAACAGTTTCGGCTGCTAGCCATACCAGACCACAGCCGCTCTCCCCTCGCCCACCAAGCTACGGGCGAGAGCTACGTGCACGTTAACTGACGCCCCTTAACGGGCCTATATAACCCACCCGGGAACATTCAGACACCTGGAGGAGGAGGAGGAGGAAGGGACGACCACAAAGGCGACGACGTCCGTGGCACAAGACCCACGCCTGGCATACGGTGAGCCAGGGGATCTCCACACCTCCTCCCGCAGGTAAGACCGCAGACAACCACCCTGTGCCCCGTGCCACAAGCAGTGTTGTGATCTTGGCGATAACCGTCATCAACACCCCATTGATCACGGCGGTGCGGCCCGACCTGCGGCTGTTATCAGCTGCTGGTCACCTCCCTCCCGCCTCCCTCATTATCCTAAGATTCATCGCAGCGACAGCCGTCCCTACCGGCCACAGCCACAGGTCCCTCTCATTACTGCTGCTGCTGCTCACACCCGGAGGTCCTCCCGTCATCCTCCCACCGCCCGTGGACAACTGGCTCGATCTAGTTGAGGCAACTGAGCATAATACGGGGGAGAGAGAGAGAGAGAGAGAGAGAGAGAGAGAGAGAGAGAGAGAGAGAGAGAGAGAGAGAGAGTGTGTGTGTGTGCAGGTGTAGTCCTGTTTCTTAAAGAAAAACATGTACAATCAACTCGAATACCGACTTCGTCAAATGACCCAGAATCAAAACTCAAAATAATCCGTCTGTGTTTGTGCTTGTTTCACATACGTAGGGAGCTTCAGTGAATACGCCAGTTTTGCTTTCGATGTTCCACTCCCACACACACACACACACACACAGTTCAGACAGACTGGAGTCGCTTGCTCAGATACCTTCTCGTCCGAAGTGTTAAATCATCAAAGATATTTTTTCTTTTTTCCTTTCGCAAAATCTGACGACGAAGGTCATTTGTTAATACAATTCCTTTCATTTAGATAATAAATCTATGTCTAACTGACCCGTTTAGACTAAACTATAAGCTGAATATTTCTTGACACCCAAACATTTCGTTCAGAGATATTGACGAAAATATGAATACAACACGTAAAAGAAAATAACATCCTGCATATTAACGTACTTGAGTCTCATACATTTTCCTTCTATTTCGTTCTAAGACGTCACACGAATCTTACGTAACACACCGTCTCCTACAACGACGTTCAAGATCCCCCTTTTTTTTTTCTTTTTCCAGAAACCAACTTCTGAACGATAAGGTTCAGTCAGGGGCTGTGTTGCCCCCAGAGAGAGAGAGAGAGAGAGAGAGAGAGAGAGAGAGAGAGAGAGAGAGAGAGAGAGAGAGACTCAGGGGTGAAGAGGGTGTTCGAGTTCCCGAGATCTCTGAAGGCGCCCCGGAAGAACTGAAGCCTCCTATAGTCAACCCCGTTTTCTTTTTTTTTCTTCTTTTTTTTCCACTCTGTTTTTCGTTTCGATTCGAAATTTTCCCCCGTAGGGAGACATTCAAAAAGTGTCGCTGGCTCGAGCAAGTTCGTTATATTCACTTGTTGTTGTACCAACGTTTCCACCGTATATATCATACGTATTTCTATCATGTGTTATATTTATATATAAGGAAATATCAATTACGAGTGAAAAGACGAACAGGTCTGGAGTCTCTCCAGATTTCTAAAACGGATGAAAGTAGGAGGGGGGTGGGGGATGATACTCTTTACTAGTGAGATAAAGAAAACGTGTTATTACGTCCACATTTCTCTTGTGTAACGTGTAATCGCCAGCCTCTCTGTTCCCATGATAACACAGACACCAGCATCAGTGGGGGGGACACCAGTGAGGCGTGCGACCGTGGAAACATGACAGTCGGGTTTCTGTGTCTATCACTTATCGTCATCAAATACAAATTGCCCACCAAACAGGAATCACACACACACACACACACACACACACACACACACACACACACACACACACACACACAACACACACACACATACACACCAGCCTCATAATGCTCACTGGCTTGGTTCACCTTGTCAGTCGATAACCCTGGAGAAAATCCCAAGCTAGCTTGGCTGCCACGCAGATGGTCCACGGTTCGATTCCCGGGGTTTAGTAGGAAATAGTTTAAATCAGATACCATGTGTACATGGTTGATTATATATATACAAATATATATATATATATATATATATATATATATATATATATATATATATATATATATATATATATATATATATATATCCTCCCTTTTCCTACATTTCGTTTTTTGATAACACCCATTTTCTATCAAAGACCCACCCACCTAAGGATAGCTTGTGCATTACAACATTCCTCGGAACAGACCTCTGATCCCTCCGAGCCCACAGGATCCTCGTGTCCACCCAGCACGCGTTCAGGAGGACCCTTCCTCCACATCATTTGTTTCTTCTTCGTGAACTCCAAAAGTTCCATCACTTCTTCCACGTTACTTTCGTAGTACATGACCGCCTCGTACACCTGCCCTGCGTGCGCACGAGCGACATCATAGCCACTACTCGACCAGCATGAAGGTATCGAGTTCTATAAATGAAGAGTTATGGCAAACTGTGACGTCCACCATCGTGGATTCACCACCTCCACCTCCTGGTTACTGCGTCTCTTGTTCTGCCCGCACAGCCACCTCCCTGGCTGGATGATTTGCTCCAGGAGTTGTGAAACTACAAGTATACACGTGCATAGGTATTCTTCCCATACATACATACGTTCGATTGTATACTTTCACTGTACTGTGTCTATATAGCCACATAATTCTTTTGATCCTGCTAGTCCATTGTGTTTCTCTCTCTCTCTCTCTCTTATATATATATATATATATACACACTTTTCCCTGTAATTGCGGTGATATATGTTCAGCAGTAAGGTGGACAGGGCATGAGCAACACCAGACATGGAGTAATCAGCAACACCTGCCTGTGTGAGGCATGCCAGGGAGCAGGTCACGACGCAGGACACACCATCACTCATGATGCAACACCCCAGATGATTCCTGCCGTGGCGCGCACTCCTCCTCCTCCCTCCTACTCCGTGCATCTCATATATCAGAGGCAGATCGTGACGCGCTCACCCGCCACAGTGACATCTTGACCTATTTCATCAACTACAAGAACGAAGGAACAGACGTTCCATTTCAATAATCTTAAGGCAGTCCTCCCCCAGACCACCTCCCAGCAGGTGGGGAGGAGGGAGAGAGAGAGCTTAGGCTAGGGTGCCTCCCCTCCTCCCTCACCGCGCCAGCTCACAATGTGGCCACACTGCTCCAACCTGACGCCCGCGTCACATATGAATATTGAAATTAACCGGAAAAAAAGATGATGTTTACCTCAACATAAATCTACGATTTTTTACGCGTAGAGAGTTACACGCAATCTAAAATCATCTATCCGCATTTTTATCTTTTATTGTTGATAAGTCTTATTAATATTACTGTCGCATCTGGCATTCAAATACAGTTTTTACACACATACCTCCAGCGACCTGCATGAGAATTCTGGAGTAGATGATAAACACCTTAGATCCTGCAGATGCACTTCGGCCTCACTGACGTCCCAGGGGCATGAATGAAATCTTGTTGAGCCTTACAGGAGGGACTGAGGGGGCTGACTCCCCGCACGGCGCCCCGAGTTAAGGGCGTTCCTGGAGTTATGATCTACTGACGAAGGGACAGGCATACGGAAATCCTTGGCACTTCAACGTCTTACCTGTCGTTGTGTATGAAAAAAATGTGACGAACAATGATTTTCGATTTGAAGCGAGTGAGAGAAATACAAGTGAACTCCGTAATGTAGCATACGATTACCGTAATAGCGTATACCATACTGAACTTTCTGTGACGTTATTTCGTTCGTTACACTACTACATGCCAGAGGAGCAGCAGTTGTCACCCCCCCCCCCCTCCAAAGCCGTCTTCGGATCGAGACATAGTAACGCAAATTACGTTTTCTGTCGCTGGTCCGTTTTAATTTGTTGTTCTGCCTGGCGCATCTAGCGCACCACTGAGCCCCGCCAGCTGACACTGAGGTCATTCGTATGCAGAAGCCCACTCCAACGTAAACAAGTGACGTGTGCAGAGGCTGTGGGGTGTTTTGACATCATGCCATAAATTTAGGCTTTCTGTCACTTCAAATCTGAACAAGAACTAAGACAATATGTTCATATGTTCAAGCTTTTAAACGTTAGAACTAAAGCATTCAAACTTTCAGCCATGAAGACCAAAGGAGGATGGGACATTTATCCTATCCAAACCAGGACGGTAGTACGACACTTTCAGTCTGCTATACTCAAAGCATTGTTCGAAACTCCCAGCCTCTCAGAATGTTTCACAAACCAGATATATTGACTGCAGAGAGTTGGATTATACCTGTGGCCTTTGAGTAATACACAACGGGGAGAAAATGCGATGATGGTAGTCATACCAAGTCGTTCAGAAATAAAATTAGTGATTATGAGGGAGGAATACTACCATCAACAGCGGGAGGATAGGCTTTCACCAACCAGCGACCCTGCTTCAGCAGGCGCCCCTGAGAGCGAGCCAAACCTTCCGAAGCACTTCAAAAGGGAATCTTTATTGAAGGGTATTCACATTTCTCTTTTTTTTTTTTTTTTTTTTTTGGGGGGGGATATCAATTGAAATATATTAAGTCTACAGCTGACCTGATAAGTTCTCCTTCTAAGCACTGGTTCGTTAGCTAGATAAGGCTTGATTCGAAAAGATCTTGCACGCAATAAGACGAATTCCAATCAACCAAAGTGGCACACAAGACTCTTTGAGTTGCTTCGCAATGCCGACCTACTTCGACCACCGGAAAAAAAGTATACTGACACTACCAACTTTAGAGTCAGTTCCATAATTCCTGTTTATGATGGCGAAGATGAAGAAGGGTAACGTATGATGACGAAGATGAAGAAGGGTAACGTTACAAGCTCAAACAGTTCATACCTTACCTAGCTAACCTCTTGAGGCTGCGGCTTCGACCATTAGGAAAGTCCTCAGCGACAATGCTCAGGGCAAGACGCGCCTGCCTGCCTGATGCTTACGCGATATGTCCAGGTATAAAATGGCCGCCTTTTCGGCAGCTGTGCTTAATCATGCAATGATCTGACTCACCTCCAGAACAGTCTACCGATACGATAAGCTTTACGTGTAATACTCCTGCATGATCATATGCAAATGGTCTGCATACATAATTAAGGTGTGATCAAATCAAATCATAATTATACTAATATGATGTCCTTTCTTGCTTGTTTGCTCATACTATTAATATACTTTCTTTTCGCAACAATTAACAGTACGTACACGTATTCTGCTGTATATGTACTGTACCTACAACAGTATATACAGGGTGCAATAGCGGTGAGAATTCGGCACGTCTCGTGATGTATAACTGCTGCAGAAAATGCAGGATCCAAACCCTTACAAGGAGAAACTAGATGAAACTCAATGCTTCTCAGATGAGACCAACGCTTTTATATAGAACCAATGCCTTTATGCAGACAGGACTCGTATTTTCCAGCAGGGGTTCACACACACACACACACACACACACACACACACACACACACACACACACACACACCCGTCCAGGACACACACATGGTACAACCTGGATCCACCATGCCTTCCTCAGAAAGAACAAACCCTCCTTACTCAGGATCCCACATCCTCAGGCAGAACCACACATCCTCAGGCAGAACCACACATCCTAAGGTAAAACCACACATCCTAAGGTAAAACCACACATCCTCAGACGGACCACACATCCCAGGGCAGAACCCATCATTCCTCTCAGGTAGGATTCACATATATCCTTGTAGTGGTTATATTCCTCCTCCAGGTATAATTCGCGCCTCCTCCCGTAGTTCCCACACCTTTCTCAAATTAAACCATCCACCTCCTGCAGGAAAGACTACCACTTCTGCAGTACACACCTACGCCTTCTTCGCTCAGGTACAGACCAAACATCCTGTACGAACTTCGTGGTCTTCCTACAGGTAGGCCCTGGGGTTCCTACACGCAGAAGGCCTGCTTCCTGCAGGCGGGATTCATGTGTTAAGTCTGGCAGGACCTGCACCTTCTACGTGAAGGACTGCCTTCACGATGAGGTAAGAGAGTAACTTCCCTCACGCCACCTGCCAGGGGAGGGCTTCGCCCTTCCTCATGTACAATCCATGACGGCAGGGCTGAGCCCCCACCTCCTACGTTAGCGCCAGCGCCCGCTGCAGCAGGCTTCACGCCTCCCGACGGCCTGAGAGGTGTGCCCTGACGGCCCCGGCGGTGACCCGGCCGACCTGCGGGGCGGGAGGCGGGAGGAGGAGCGGGATGGGGGAGGGGAGGGAAAACAGGTTCTTCTGCGGGTTGCCTCCGTGCCATCTTCCGGGACCCTACTGCTGGCAACACTATTTATTTGCGTGAACCTCGTGCTGGCAATACTGCGGCCCGCTACGCGTACTGCTGGAGCTTCTTATAAAGCGTGGGGGAAGGTGGGTATGAGTGGGTCCATGGGAAACAAATAGGAATGGAATGGATGAACAGAGATCGCTGAGTGAGGAACCACCGAGTGTCTTACCTTTTCATACAGGATCGTGTGTGAGGAGAGGAGGAGAAGAGAGAAAGATGATGAGGGGTATCACATATAGAAGGTATAGAGAGAGAGAGATTGAGACACATCTACAATAGTAAAAGAAGAGATTAAGAAAAACTATAAAACCAAAACTTCTTAAAGTTGTGAACCGAAACCATGAATGAAATATATGAACTCATGGCGCCATACATGATCTGTTCATCAGAGTCTGCCACAGCGACGGTAGATAAACGAAGCGAGGCGAAAGACACGAGTCTTACACGATTCCTTCCATTCTGCTCTTCAGTCTAACAGCAACAGTCTTACTGTATGTACACCATTATGCTCTTCAATTTCCTCTACAAGTGTTATAATTCCTTAGAAATCGGGTATACAGAGGTCAAAGGTCGTCAGACCAGCAGCTGTTCCATATACAACTACATAAACGAAGAGCATCTTGTTGCTAGAAGTCTTACTGTCGAGGACTGTGATGACTGGTCGCGGTACCGACGTCTGTTGAGAGAGAGAGAGAGAGAGAGAGAGAGAGAGAGAGAGAGAGAGAGAGAGAGAGAGAGAGAGAGAGAGAGAGAGAATCTACGTCCTGTGGAGGTATGTGGTGAGGGGCCGTCCTGCCAGGGTTTGAGGTGGTAGTCGTGTCGTACTACCAAGATGTGTTGTTGTAGGTCGTACTATCGAGGTGTGTGGTGATACTGTTAAAGTCTGGTGTGGTCGGTCGCTCTACCAAGGTCTGTGGTGGTCGGTCCTCTTCCTGAGGTCTGTGGTGGTAGGTCCTCCTCCTAAGGTCTGTGGTGGCAGGTCCTCATCCTGAGGTCTGTGGTGGTAGGTCCTCTTCCTGAGGTCTTCGGTGGTAGGTCCTCATCCCAAGGTGTGTGGAGGCAGGTCCTCATCCTGAGGTCTGTGGCGGTAGGTCCTCTTCCTAAGGTCTGTGGCGGTAGGTCCTCTTCCTAAGGTCTGTGGCGGTAGGTCCTCTTCCTAAGGTCTGTGGTGGTAGGTCCTCATCCTGAGGTGTGTGGCGGTACATCGTCTTACGAAGTCCTGGGGACGTAGGTCTCCCTGCGGAGGTCTCCCCACCTCAAGTCTTCATGGTCTACACCGCCACACCGTCCGCGGTCTGTCCCTCCAGCCTCCGGCTCTGTACCCGTCAATTCATAACTTCTGTCCGGTTATTCATCACTGACGCTGTATCCATTATTTAAAACGGTCTCAGTGGCACGATACCAACCCTGCGGCGCGCGCCTGACCGTAAATTAACTAATGTGAGCAAGTGATACATCCAATTTTCCTCGCATCTTGAATGAAGATTCTTTCCAATTACATCAGCCTCTGTGACTCGCGTATGAAATAAAAGTCATGGTGATGTCAGGGGTGACGTCACAGTCCAGGACGTGAGGCAGCGACGGGTCCTCCATCCTTCGGTAAGGAGGAGGAGGAGGAGGAGGAGGAGGAGGAGGCAGGAGGCAGGAGGAGGAGTGCTCAAGGCTCGCCACCAGCTTGGCCCAAGAGGGGCACGGCCCTCCTCCCCCAGTTTACCTTGGCCACGTCTACACTCCAAGCTAACAACTGGTTGGTATGAACGAGCATTTGCCGTAAACATGTACAGGAATGTGTACGATAAGAGAGAGAGAGAGAGAGAGAGAGAGAGAGAGAGAGAGAGAGAGAGAGAGAGAGAGAGAGAGAGAGAGAGAGAGAGAGAGAGAGAGAGAGTGTGTTGTTATCAATGTTAATACAATACTATTTTTAAGGATGTTGAGGTGTCTCAAAAATATTAGGCTCATGTATTCTGACACAGCAAATTGCATATGCATATTTAGAAAAGCGAAAATGTCTCCCAATTTTTTTTTAATCTAACTCGAATGCCAGGGGTAACGAAAGCATACATAAGACCCTCGTTACATCAGAGAGAAAAAAAAGAAGAGAGACATTCCAGTGTTTCAATCAAGCATCTTTTATTCAACATATTCCTTAACGTAGCAGCAACGATGAATAATAAAGGCCATAAAATTATGATCGCCTTAATCATTCTTTATCACAACGTAACAACGTGAGGAAGAATTCCCACCAGCTAAGTCACCTCCTCTCCCTCCCCCACTAGCTATCTGGCCCCCATCAGTGTGAGGGTGTCCCCCCTTTTTTTCCCCACTCCCACTCCCTTCCTTCCTCCCAGTCTGTCCTGAAGATTAAACGAACCTGTGAATTTGCCACACCCAGGGTCATGATGAATGGAAATCAAGATTACCCAATCTCGGATACATAATTACCCCCGCCTGATTAATCTTGTACTAATGACATCGATAATATGCAAATTACTCTAACAGTGAGAAGAAATTAGAGGTACATTTGGCGCGGGCCTGCTGGGTGGTCGACAGACCTACCACGCTCTGTTAGGACAGCTACGGCGAACGTAGCCTGGTCGATACACCTTAGGTCGACACAGACTGGCCGACACGGTCAACATCTTATCACATACGCTAGACAGTCGTAGTTTCTGCATCTGTACGTGGTGTTCATATATACACATGTACATAACAACGATAGGTGAGGGAGAGGAACTCAGTGTACAGCAGCAGGGCAGGATGGACTCCTTTGAAGCGAGTTCCTCCATGAGACGATGGATCAAGTCCTCGCCATAGGTGACTTGGACTTCACTCGCGATACACGTACGTAACCTCGAGAAGGAGAACAGTAACACCTGCATGGTTCATACCTGGGTATAACTCTTCACATATCTGGCATTACCTTGCAAGGACCTTGTCCCCTTCGTGTTACCCCAGGACTACATTCTCCTCCAGGAGATCCTGCAGCCCAAGGCTGCGCTACTCCCAGTAGCAATTACAGAATGGCCTCCTGGGAAACGAGAAGGTTCTTCTAGGAAACTCTAGTCTCCC
>NC_092266.1:19973256-20090756 GCF_036320965.1 Panulirus ornatus | reverse complement strand
CCCGGGCAGTGGGTGGGTGAACGAACCCGCAGGTGTAATAATAAATTGTTATGGCCTTCAACTTGGTGTTGGCGCATGAAAGCACACTCCCGGGGCCAGACACCATGTGACTACACAACACGCGGTGAAAGGCCGCCCTCCGCTCTGTGTGTCAGGTCACCCCAGGTGATATGGAGTGGTCGGCAACCTTACGTTGCGACGTGAACGTTGAAGTTTCGTAGGTGACAATTTTTCCCTAATGCTTCTCATCAGCTGTCGATACTAAACTTAACATATATAAGACACCCCTGTGTGTGTGTGTGTGTGTGTGTGTGTGTGTGTGTGTGTGTGTGTGTGTGTGTGTGTGGGTGGGTGGGTGGGTGGGTGGGTGTGTGTGTGTGTGTGTGTGTGTGTGTGTGTGTGTGTGTGTGTGTGTGTGTGTGTCACGACTACGTGTACAATATTTGCTCTGGGAACGTCTGTAAGTAAATACGCGAGTCCTTACGTTCCTCCGCACCAGGAGTTTTGCAAGACAAAGACGAATCGAAATGCGAGGATAGTGAAACTCTAGCCTCCCCTCGAGGGTGGTCCCGGCGCGGGCCACCAGCAACCTTAGCAATAAAAGTTGCCACAATGAATACTTGCTTGAGGGGAAAGTACGAGGAGGAAGATAAGTGGGTCGAGTGTCGTGCTGGACCTCTTCTGCTGCCGTTAAGAGGGTCGAGTGTCGTGGTGAACCCCCACCTGCTGGTGTTAAGTGGGTCGTGTGTCGTGGTGAACCCCACCTGCTGGTGTTAAGAGGGTCGGATGTCGTGGTGAACCCCCACCTGCTGGTGTTAAGTGGGTCGAGTGTCGTGGTGAACCCCACCTGCTGGTGTTAAGTGGGTCGTGTGTCGTGGTGAACCCCCACCTGCTGGTGTTAAGTGGGTCGTGTGTCGTGGTGAACCCCACCTGCTGGTGTTAAGAGGGTCGGATGTCGTGGTGAACCCCCACCTGCTGGTGTTAAGTGGGTCGAGTGTCGTGGTGAACCCCACCTGCTGGTGTTAAGTGGGTCGTGTGTCGTGGTGAACCCCCACCTGCTGGTGTTAAGTGGGTCGTGTGTCGTGGTGAACCCCACCTGCTGGTGTTAAGAGGGTCGGATGTCGTGGTGAACCCCCACCTGCTGGTGTTAAGTGGGTCGAGTGTCGTGGTGAGCATTCGATGTTCGTGTTAAGTGGTCGAGTGTCGTGAACGACCTCAAACAATGGTGTTCAGTGGGTGTCGTGGAGAACCTCAAATGCTGGTGTTAAGTGGGTGTCGTGGAGACCCTCAAATGCTGGTGTTAAGTGGGTGTCGTGGAGAACCTCAAATGCTGGTGTTAAGTGGGTCGAGTGACGTGATGAACAGTAAATGCCAGGGTTTCTGTTCGTCCCTGAGGACTGCAGAGATGCTGATGAGCCATAATGCTACACAAACTCCCTCAGTGATAATGCTGGACCTTCAGACACCTTAGACACAGGCGCTGTGAGCGTGGTGCTTTCACGTGTATACTGAGTGTTCTACGATCGAGAGAGAGAGAGAGAGAGAGAGAGAGAGAGAGAGAGAGAGAGAGAGAGAGAGAGAGAGAGAGAGAGAGAGAGAGAGAGCAAATATTCAGTTTGTGTCTAGCACAGAAGTTTACACCTCACAAGATGAACAGACGGGGATAAGACGAACACTATGTGCCTCACTATTCAAGATGGTAACGTAACGAATGAATTATAAACATTGAGGATTAGCCTCTAAGGCTTGAATTCTATTGCCCTACCTATGATCTCCTACAATCCTGTATGAACTGGGAGCTGATCACTTTGGTAGCCTCCTAAGTGAGCCTACACGTGCGTTCTGGTCTTAAGAAAAAAAAGATGTACTGCCCATGTGGCACACGCCAGTCCCTCTCCCCTATGCGCTTCTCACAACAGCCCTGTCATATAGCAGAACATTTTCATGCCAATGCACGCAGAACACGAACCCAGTCTTGTACGCTAAATACGTTTACATTAGATATGACTTTTCTCTCTGAGTCTTGGTTATACATCATTAGATAGAAATTTTCTCACCGAATAAGCAATATGGTGTGGGCGTCTTGTGTCACCAGGGAACCTAAAGACAGAGACCTGAAACTGACCAAATCAGCTCAAGGCTTAACCTAACGCTATTACAGCAGGTGGTAACGTAGCCACATACACTGTGTCCTCAGGATTTCTTCGTCTTCCCTCCACGGGCACGCCACGTCGGGCGCCTTGTCTACAGAAATGGATTCCACGATGACGTACTGCATGTTAGGAGACAGGGGAGGAGTTCTGCCGTCCTGGGGTAGAAGCGTCCCAGAGTGGCACAGCTCACGTCACTCACGAGGACCTGCTGGCAGATAATACAGGGTAGCTACACTACCCCCGAGGAACCTTGGCCTCCCTGGCCTCCGCCAGCCTGCAAAGGTGGCGAACCAAGCATTGAAAATTTGATTCACCACCCAAAAAAAAGTGGGAGGTTGTTTACATCTGATGCACCTTATGTGTGGGACTATATTTAGTGATCAAAAGGGTCTGGACAGGGTGGCCTTATTCTCAACAGCAGGGCATCCCTCTGAACAACATGCAATTTTTCACCTCTTCCTCTAATGTTTAGCCTCGTATCTCAGACTATCAAAGACGTCAGTCTCGCCTGATGAATCAGTTTAGCGTGCCAAGTGAGGGGGGGGAAAAAAAAAAGTAATGGTGTTTATATGAGTGTAGAAATCCATCTTCACACTTCACCACACCGCGCGTGGGTTGTGGGGATGTGCACGACTGATTTGAGAGTCTGCATGGACTGGATCCATCCCCCGGCACTGCGAGTGGAGTGAATGATGATAAACAGAAACATATATTATCCCTGGGGATAGGGAAGAAAGAATACTTCCCACGTATTCCCTGCGTGTCGTAGAAGGCGACTAAAAGGGGAGGGAGCGGGGGGCTGTTTTTTTCAATTTTCTAAAAGAAGAAACAGAGAAGGGGGGCCAGGTGAGGATATTCCCTCAAAGGCTCAGTCCTCTGTTCTTAACGCTACCTTGCTAACGCGGGAAATAGCGAATATATATATATATATATATATATATATATATATATATATATATATATATATATATATATATATATAATTATTAACATACTTCAGGTCCTATTATAATCGTAACGTTAAAACAGCATACCGAGCCACGGTCAACACCGTCCAGAAGGTAAACAAAGAAATATACGCTCCAGGGGAAGATAATGCCACACTCGCACCACACCACTTGGGCATAATTATCATCATCTTCATCATCATCCTCAAGAACAGTCTTTACTGAGCGGGATGTGTGTAAGTATCCGTCGTTAGGAATGTGGCTTGATGTGTCTTTTTTTTTTTTTTAAACGTATCTGTGTCATGTATGTGAATATCTTCAGTAACACAAGGTTTTAAAAACGTTAAGAAGAAGAAAAAGATATTACTAATAGAACATTAAGAGAAAAGCGTTGAAAAAAGGGGGGGGGGGGGAGGAGAAGCACAGACTCCGTTTTCTTTTCATTCAGAGTAAAAGCATCTGGTTTACCAGCACCGGAAGCCGGGCGGCTTTCTTCGACCCAAGTCATGTTTTTTTACGGTACAAAAATGAGGATTTTCCTGGGATCATCACGTGGCCAGCGGCGGCGGTGGCCAGCCAGCCAGCCTGCTAGCCGGCCAGCCTGCCAGCCAGCCTGCCAGCCAGCCAGCCAGCTAGCCTGCTAGCCGGGCAGCCGGCCAGCCGGCCAGCCTGCCAGCCAGCCAGCCAGCCAGCTTGCCAGCCAGCCGGCCGGAGACATACACCAGTCCAGTGGCCAGAGAGGCAGGCGGGCGGACGTCACTAGGATGATAATGTCATTTGTCTGGCCACAGACCGCTGTAGCGCCACCCTCACCCACCCACACCGCCAACACAACCAAGTCGGAAATCAAGCGAGAATTAACCCCTTGAGCAGGACGGTACGACCCATAAGCACGACGGTACGATCCTACAGCACGACGGTACGACCCTAGAGCAGGACGGTACGACACTTGAGAACGACGGTACGACACTAGAGCAGGGTACGACCCTTGAGCACGACGGTACGACCCTAGAGAAGGACAGTACGAGACAAGAGCAGAAGGGTACGACCCTTGGGCACGACAGTACGGCCCTAGAGTACGACGGTGCGACCAATGCTGAACAAGGTGGTACGACTCTTGAGTACGACGGTGCGATCCTTTAGCGCGACGGTGCGATCCTTGGGCACGACGACACGACCCTTGAGCACGACAAAGATTATATCGAGGCCATTCGCTGTGACCCCTCCTTATCACTTTACATGTTCTCGAGTAGAACTTCATCAAAACCATAAACTTCATCAACCAAGCATTAGACCCACTTTGGAATCTGTCATGGTCCCCTCGCTGCTTGATGCAGTCCTCCTCGCATTTCATTTCCCTCGTGATCCTCGAATCGTCAACAAATATAGTCAGGTAAGGATCCATACTCTCTGGCAACAGTTTAAGAATATTGTTGTTGTTGCTGCTGCTGTTTGTGTGTGTGTGTGTGTGTGTGTGTGTGTGTGTGTGTGTGTGTGTGTGTGTGTGTGTGTGCACTGTGCGGGGAGGAAGTTTTACACACGTGGAACGCCATCTCTTGAACTAGTTCCCATGCCGGGAATCGAACCCAGGCCTGTCTATCTGGCTGGGTGTAATCGAACCCAGGCTGATCTGTCTGTTAGTCTGTGGAAGGTGAATACAAGGGTGAGGGCAAAATCACAAGCAGGAGGAGAGAAGCAGAATGGTATACAGCGTAAAGGAGTACAGGAGAAGGGGTTAGAGCAGGACTAGTGCAGACCAGGAAAGGAGGTATGCCAGGGAACAGACAGATCAGGGAGCGACAGATTGAGGGAAAGGCAGACCAGGGAGCGACAGACTGAGGGAAAAGCAGACCTGGGAGAGACAGGCCAGGGAGCGACAGATCGAGGGAGAGACAGACCAGGGAGCGACAGATAAAGGAAGATGCAGACCAAGGAGCAACAGATCAAGGGAGAGGCAGACCAGGGAGGTTAAGAGAGAAGCAGACCGGGGGAGGAGATAGGCCAGAGGGGGAGACACAGCAGGGACGGGGAGGAAGGAGGATTTGGATGAGGGCAACCCCTTAGGAAGACGTTGCTCGAGGAGGAGTATCCAGTAGGAGGAGGAAGAGAGCGAGAGATGGTCATCCTCGAGCTGGAAGAGGAAGATCCCAGCGGGGAGAGGGAACTGGAAGGGGTAGATCCTGAGGGAGAAGGATCCCAGAGACGGAGGATACAAAAGAAGGAGGATCCTGTAGGATGGAGGGCAGAAGGATAACGAAGCCGAAGAATGGTATAGGAGGACAATGTTGGGTCAGGAAATACTAAGGGCGAAGGATACCGGAGGAATACTGTGCTGGTGGAGGAGGATTACTAGACGAGGAAGATGTTGGGAATGATAGAGGAGTGGGAGGAAGATCTTCGAGAAGGATACTAAAAGAGGAGGAGGAGGAGGAGGAGGAGGAGAAAGAGGTTGTTGAAAACGTTAAGAGAGAGAGAGAGAGAGAGAGAGAGAGAGAGAGAGAGAGAGAGAGAGAGAGAGAGAGAGAGAGAGAGAGAGAGAGAGAGAGAGAGAGAGAGGTCATGGCGGACGTTCAGGAAGGAGCGGAAACCCATCACCTTCCTGACGGAGGTGACCCAGCGGGCCGGCGAGGTCACCTGACCAGGATGCTGCCTGCTGACCCCGGTCACCTCACCGCCGCCTCCCACCCTCACCCACACCTCCCTCCCTCACCCTTGCAGCAGCGTCGCCGCAGCCGCATACCGTCACGCCGCTATCACCACCCACACCACCACTACCACCAAGCCAGGGCTACCACCACCCCCAACACTACCACCATCACAACCACCACCACCACCACGACACCTAACCTTGGCGTCACAACCTCCCCCACCCACCAACACCACCACCACCATCCCCCAAGCAAGGTTATATTCCAAGGTTCCAAAAATATTTACAACTGCATTTTTAGGCTGCCATGGTCCTTGAGTGTTTCATCACATGTAGAGACAACAGTCCCTGGAGGTCATGCTCGAAGCAGACAACAGTCCCTGGAGGTCATGCTCGAAGCAGAGAGGGCTGGGGGGAGGTCTCTGTACTTGTGAGCTGTGAATGTGTCAAATGAACACATAAACCATGGAAGGAAACTTCAGCCACAAACAAAATCACTCGACTCTGGGGTTGATCACAATAGGAAAATGTGTGAGATAAATTTGACGAGAACGTATGATGGCTTGAGTCCCTCAACATGTAGGTCACTGGCGTTCCAACACCTGGGGAATGAAACACGTCTTTAAGACTCCTGAACAAAACCTATCATTCCATCACTTGTGAGGAGGATGAACTCCAGGCCTAAAAATAGAGATGTCCGATTTCTCGTCACACATAGATAATGAAGATGTTTAGGCTGTATACAACGAGAGAGGGTGAACCATGGCCAGAGTGGCACCCACACCGTGCAGACAGCGTGTCCACCTTAAGCATGGCGTGCTAACACACACACACACACACACACACACACACACACACACACACACACACACACACACACACACTTCATATCATGGCAGCTATCAGGGTCTAAAGGAGTCACTGGAATGCTTTTAGATCCTGTCAAATAAAGATGCCTTCTCGGATTCCTTCATGTGAAAAATCTTCAGTTTTTTCCCCCTTTTTCTTTTTCTATCATTCCGTCGTGTTTCACAGTGGGTTCATTTTTGCCATGCAGGATGTGTCAGTAAGCTGTGGGGGAGGGAGAAGACTGTTAAGCTTCAAGCTTGCGTTATAAAGGCATGTCCATGGAATCTGTGGTGCAGGAGTGAAAGCTTGCGTTGTGCTGTTGCTTTGGATGGCCTGCAGTGAGGATGGGGGCCGCCCCCCCGGCCATGTTAAGCCTCCAGGACCAACAGACCCATCAAAAGGCCGCGGCTCTGGGATTACAGCCGCCCATGCTTGCTGCTGCATGAAGGTATCCACCCAAGGACGTCATGCGAACGTGGCAGACAATAAAAGAGGTAAAGCTCTTAAAATCCCACCAGGCACAACAATTTCTGGATATCCCGCCCCCAGGAACTAACGAAATACATCTGTGCATGGTTCCAGCGCGGCGTACAGCACACATCACGACTCTGGAGTTTTATCATCAAATGTAAAAAAAGAAAAAAAAAGTTCTCAGAATTTTACTAAAATGAATGTTCAGAGATTTGGCCACAGTGGCCAAAACATTTATCGTTTGAGATTTCTAATTAGAAAAAAGGTGTATATGTGTGTGTGTGTGTGTGTGTGTGTGTGTGTGTGTGTGTGTGTGTGTGTGTGTGTGTGTTAAGACTGAGAAATGACTTATGTACAAGGTTAAGTCACTGACGGGGGCAACACCAGCGTCCAACACTTTTCCTGTCATACTCAAATAGTAATCAATAGTAGTAACTGCATGTAGTAACGCCATACTTCTAAACCCAACATACTACAGGGTAAACCTGTATCTTGACAGCACGAAACACCTGTCTACCCATGTAGCCTCACGCGTCCCACAGCGGCACCTGACCCCAACAGCCTCTTGGCCTACACCTTCCAGACCACCACACCACACGCCCTCACCCTCCTAGCCATTACACCTGACTACGCCCTCTTGACCACTACATCTGACCCTCTACCCCTTCCTGCCCACTTACACCTTAACCCCCTTCACCTTCCTGTCCACCGGGCCTGAACCCCTGCCCCTACACCCACCCGGCCGTTACACCTGATCTCTCCACCCTTCCAGCAGTTACAGGTTAACCCCCCAGTGGCTGGAACTGACCTCCTCCACCGACCTACCAGCTACACCTGATCCCTGGACTCACCCAGCGGTTCCAGCTGACACCCTTTCCCCCTCCCGACCATCACACCTGTGAGTGCGACACCCACGCTCCCCCTGCCCTCTGCTCATGTCCGTGTGTACACTTGGTCTCCTCCGGCCCTGAGGTGAGGACTCCAACCATAAGGCTACAGCTGGGGAGATTCCCAGCCAGGACGTGGGTTACCTTCCGCCACCCTCCCTGGGAGGATCCTCATAAAGAGATTTCATTTTATTCGTATTCAGTGCAGCATCTTGACCTTTATACCTCGAAGATCTCCAGCTCATCGCACCGAGAGGTCAAGCGGCCAATCGTCATTTGGCTGGCGTCGAGGCTCGATTTTGACTGGCTGGTAGCGCGTGGGCCGGCTGGCCGCCGCCACGGACGAATCAGGAGGCGATGCGTATCTTCGTTTAAGATGAGGGTTCGTCCGTGCAACAGGCGATGAGCGACCTCTATGGCGGGGGTGAACGGCAGGTGACCACTTACCATTTTCCCTCCGCTTACTGGAACGCTGCTTGGCTCCCAGATGACTGTGAGAGAACGGTGTTTTGAAGACCACTCCTACCATATTCTATAGTTCCTCCCGTTTTCTGAATGAGGCCGCAATTCTGTGTTTGATCGCAACGGGCGGGTGGCGGCGCGCAAGGTCTGGGAAGGACCGGGACTGTGTTTTCATATCACGTTCGTCTCCTGAGCGAGAGAGACGTCTTGTACGGAGATTCTCTCTTGTCGGTCCGTGTGTACACTACGCCCAGTATGGTACACACGTGCCCACCCCTGTGTACACAGCGAGGGGGGTGGGTGGGGGTGGGGGACGAGGTCACGGTGCACATTGTACTGATAGTGTGTTGATGACCTGGTTAACAAGGGGGGGGGGGGGGTGGACAGGGACGAGGTCACCAGCACAACCGGGCGCCAATATGCCCTTCCTGGGAATCATACATATTCATGCATACACATTGATACATAGATGATTCATACATACATACAAAAACTGCGCATACACAAGGACAGACAGATATATTCACACACACACACACACACACACACACACACACACACAGACACACACACACACACACACACACACACACACACACAGTGGCGTAGTGGTTAGCGTTACTGACCATGAATCACCGTTGGCCAGCGCGGGTTCGAATTCTGCGTATGGCAGTCGGCCTACACCCAAGCCAGGTGTTCACCCTCTCCTCTAGGCTGGTCGAATGAATGGCTACTTAGCTTAAACTGGGCTATGTATGCATGCATACATACACAGGAGTAAAGTCATAATATATACAAGGTTAAGAGACGAGACAACACGAGTATAGTAAACCTCTCTCACCGTAACACACAAACGACAACCACAAACAGTGGTCACATCAAGACACACTGCCTTTCTCGACCCATCTAAATGCCAGAAGGATTTCGTTCGTATCTGAATATGTTTTGCGGGTCCTGTCGAGATCACGGGAGGGAGGAGGTAGAAAGTGAGGAGGATTGCATCAAGTTGAAGGGGACCTTGACAAACTCAGAAGTTGGTCAGGTGGATGGATGATGTAATTCACCCTCAATTGACTATGAAGAGAAAAGTACAGGAGACGAACTGTCTGCTGGGAAATGATCAACACGGCAGTCAAGTCTGTGGATGAGGAAATTATCAGCAAACTGTTCACATCCTACATTAGGCCAAAACCAAAACATGCTTCTTGGGTTTGGTGACCACACTTAAAGAAACACAAAAGAGCTTGCAGAGAAGCTTCAGAGTGAGGCATCAAATATGGTACCAGAATTGAGAGAGCTGAATTCTGGGGAGAGGCAAGAGATATCGACTACGGTATAGAGATGATGACCCTTAAGTTTTTAAACCAATATAATGACGAAGATAGTGACAACTTCGAAATAGTCAAGGATAGAACAACAGAAGACATCATATGAAATTAAGCAAGGAGCTTGAATATATATATATATATATATATATATATATATATATATATATATATATATATATATATATATATATATATATATATATATGAACATAGTGCCTAGAAACGCGCACCTTCATAGAACATACAAACCTCCAACAGCCAGGATCGAACCCGGGACCCCTGTGCAAGATGCGGGAATGCTAACTGCTAGGCTATAGGCCTGGCCCATAGCCTATCGGTTAGCATGCCCGCCTCATGCACAGGGGTCCCGGGTTCGATCCTGGCTGTTGGAGGTTTGTTTGATATATATATATATATATATATATATATATATATATATATATATATACGAAGTATTTTCATAGTATACAGCTGTGGATGACTGGACAAAGAAAAATTTAGGAAAATGCGAACAGCAAACAGAAGTTTAAAAAGTTAAATGCTCGTATAGAAAAACAAGAACTCCCTCCCCGGCAAGCACATATAGTTATTAAACACACACTCACACAAACACACACACACACACACACACACACACACAAGGTCCGGGGCTACATTGGTCTGATAATTTTCCAAGTTGAAATTCAATTATAAATTTCATTTCCAGGAGGTACTGTGGACTCCTTTAAGTTCATGAGATAGGGACCCCGGGCGCACAACACCCACCCTATACTGCACAAACCAGGCGTCACACACACACGTATATATCCGCATACAAACGCAAGAAAAAAGCAATCACATACGTACACACGGTCACATATACGGTGACTAAATATACTGTATATACTCACTGGAGTTTTTCCCTCCTCTCGATACTGAATAGACCAAATGTAAACTCTGCTTGCACAGCTGCTCCCACACACACTCTCTACAGCATCATGTACTTGACTGCTTTAGAGTGAGTGAGTTCAGGGAATAATTCCTACCGAACAGCACAGAATGAGTGGAAGAATTTCATCCCAAACTTCTGAATCTGTCGACCCTAACACAGACTTTCCGAGCCTTCGTCGATCCCCAGTTACATACTTCCTTGTATCTCCCCTGATGATGTGATCATTACACGAAAGTGCACTTAGGAACATATCGTAAATTATCTTTTAACTGAAGCTGTTTATATCCTTCATGAGATGGATGGACCAAATGATAAACATCAGGTTATAGTTTTCAATCTTATTTTGTGAAGGATAAACATTTGCTCCGCCTCTCCTTAATTCCTATACGACCAAGTATTCAAACTATTAATGTGTTTTGACCCCCCTAAAATTCTGTCGACCCAATAGACATTTCCATCGAATCCTTGGAGTCTATATCGCTCACTCTGGGAACCACTAGTCGAATGTAAATCATTCACTTCTTATTCACCTTATTGTGTCATCCGGGTACTATTGCTCTGCCTTATTCATGATAAACCACTACGTAACTTATTAGATAATTCATACATCGTTGCCTACAATAACTTGTAGAACCATTGATTCATTATTCTCCGGTTCTTGTTAACGGTTCATCACTTATTACGAAACTTGAAATACAATGACTTGAAACCCAGTCCCCTTCGCCCGTTTGCTGTACACTGTGTATCCTTCTTTGCATCCACCACAGATCACAAGAACGGGAGAAGCGCAATCACAAACTCGCCACTCAGGAGGCGAAAGTTGAGTCACATACACTGACATGTACACAAACAAGAGAGAGAACATCGACAAACAGCAGATGAGTGATGACATACATCGACAGGGAAACACAACTAGAAATGGATCGACACACACACACACACACACACACACACACACACACACGAGCCTCCGTGATGTAGTGGTAAGCGTTTCAACCTGCCAGTCCAACGGGCCTGGGTTCGAGTCCCCAATAGGGAAGAAAGCTCACAGTCAACTCAATTGTTCTTCACAACTGGTGTGTGAATGTGTGTGTGTGTGTGTGTGTGTGTGTGTGTGTGTGTGTGTGTGTGTGTGTGTGTGTGTGTGTACAAGATTCAAGAGACGAGGAGACAACGAAACTCTCTCCCCGTAAGACACAAACAGTAATCACCCACACTCAGAGAGAGAGAGAGAGAGAGAGAGAGAGAGAGAGAGAGAGAGAGAGAGAGAGAGAGAGAGAGAGAGAGTCACACAGGCACAGTTGCCAGCAGAAGACGATAAGAAGACCCGATGCTGAAACAAATCGCTTCATTAAGGAGAAAGTAGTGACGTGGAGGGCAGGGGTTGACCAGTGACCTCTCCCACAACGCCTGACGTCCTCCGGTACTGCTGCTGCTGCTGCTACCTCCTCCTCCTCCTCTTCTGACTCACAATGAAGCTTCTTAGAACTTTAAAACCTCGCTGGATCTCCCACAGTACCATTCTGTCCATAAATCATCCGCGTTCGCGATCCCTGACGAAAGCCTATTGACGAAAGTCATTTGATGAATAAGAAGGGCAATGAGGAGTCGCCATTCCTTTTTTTTTACTACAAGTGACCCAAAGAAATGTTCATCAACGTTCCAATTGGGTTCGTGCCAGAGAGGAGAAGTTCATTAAGGTTTAAATACCAGTAAGGGATGGATGGCACCGTGATCTCTGCCCGATTCTCTTTCCTAGCACACTCTGCACCTCTTTTCTCTGTGTCTGTTCACGTGTATACTTATCATATCCACTTGTCTGTTAACCCACCGAGGGAGGAGGCTGTTCACTGTCGTGTCCGTCTGTCCACACCTTGACAGCTGACAGACATGTCGTACCACACAAATATATATATATATATATATATATATATATATATATATATATATATATATATATTTTTTTTTTTTTTTTTCCAAAAGAAGGAACAGAGAATTGGGCCAGGTGAGGGTATTCCCTCAAAGGCCCAGTCCTCTGTTCTTAACGCTACCTCGCTAATGCGGGAAATGGCGAATAGTTTGAAAGAAAAGAAAATATATATATATATATATATATATATATATATATATATATATATATATATATATATATATATATATATATATATATATATATGCATTACGCAAACATTGGAAAAAAAAAAGGTGACACGGTTCATCATGCACGGAAGAGTAACGTAAACTACATGCACGGAAGAGCAACGTAAACCACATGCACGGAAGAGTAATGTAAACTACATGCACGGAAGAGTGACGTCAGCATCGTCGCGTTGCTGCATCAACTACAGGCGCTGATCTACGCCCTGGACGTAGCCTCCTGAAGGCCCTATCCCCCCCGGGGCCGTCGTGGATGAAACAAGACGAACTCAGGGTCCCGGATTCCTGGGTGGGGGTCGAAATCTACTTCACGGTTGATAAACGTCTAGTGTGAACGAGTTACACATATATGGTAGTCTGTGTTATCCTGATATGCAGGTATACGTGTGTGTAGGCATACTTAGAAACAGGCTCTTCTACCTGTCACCCTCCTATATCGATGTATTTGTACCCACTGTACGTTCTCTACTGGCCTCCACCGATCCCGAGATATGTGTCCTTCACCCATACCCTCACTGAAATGCTTTGTCTGTGTACATCTAGACAAAAAAATATCCCTAAAACTAAGAAAAAATCCTTTACACTCACATATGTTTATGTACGCATGCACGCAAGCATAAATTTACATACCTACATGCACTACGAATGCACAAGGACATGAATGACTACTGACACACAACATTCATGAGGACGTATGTACACACCACTTACGTACACAGAGCCAAACGTGTGAGGGGAACGTTCAGAAACCCACACGCATACATACAAGAGATGGTGTAAGGGCTGAGTGGGGTACCTGAGTACTGTCCAGTACTGATAATCCACCCCCAAAAAACAGACGTGGGAACGGGAGGCGTAGGGGGTATGAGAGGCGTGGGGTGAGTGTGTGAGGAATGTCCGACAGAGCCCGTGTTCGCACGAGTGATGGCCCCCTGTCTGTGGTCAGCCACACTCCACCAACGCCTGCATGAGGAAGACGATGACAGAAATTCAAAAGTCAAGAGAAAGGAAAGTAATGAGGAATTCTATAAACATACGGAAGGGAAGAATGATGACCTACCAACACTGGCCTCTGTGGTGGAGCGGTTAGCGTTACGACTTACCAATGTAATTGGCCTAAGTTCGAATCCTGGACCAGGGTAATAGGCTCAAAACCGACCCAGCTGTCCATCTCCTTTAGGGCTAGTCGAGGAATGGGTAACTGGCGTAAGCTATAGTGTGTATACATCAGGCGTAGAGGCAAAGCAATACGAACGTAAAACTTTCTCCCCGTAATACACAAATCGTAATCACACACACACACACACACAAACACACACATTATACAAGTTGGGAACTATGGGTACGCGTGACACTGCTTGGCACCACTGTTATCAGCTGTTGAATGTGAAGGGTTGTGTGTCGGCGGTGTTGGTAATATGAAAGGAAGACTGGATGGGTACATCTCCGAAATTTTGGACTAGACTATAAGGTACACTTGGTACGGCAATGATACAGCCATATACTAAAACTGTGGTTCAGTAATGGTACAGACATGTACTGAAACTGTGGTTCAGTAATGGTACAGACATATACTGAAACTATAGTACAGTAATGGTACAGACATATACTGAAACTGTGGTTCAGTAATGGTACAGACATATACTGAAACTATAGTACAGTAATGGTACATATTCATACTGAAATGCTAACCGAGTTTGGAAGCGTGTGTGAAAGGAGGAAGTTGAGAGTAAATGTGAATAAAAGCAAGGTTACTAAGTTTTGCAGGGTTAAGGGACAGGTTAGCTGACGTGTGACTGAACAGAGAAAAACTGGAGGAAGTGAAGTGTATCACATACCTGGGAGTGGACATAACAGCGAATAGGACCATGGAAACGGAAAGGAATCACAGGGTGGGTTTGGGGGCGAAGGTTCTGGGAGCGCTGAAGAATGTGTGGAAAGAAGGAACGTTATGTGGGAGGGCAAAAATGGGTATGTTTGAAGGTATAGTAGCCCTAACAATCTCATATGGTTGCGAGGCATGGGCTATGGATAACGCTGTGCGGAAGAGGGTGGATGTGCTGGAAATGAAACGCTTGAGGAAAATATGTGGTGTGAGGTGGTTTGATCGCGTAAATTATGAAGGGGTTAGAGGGAGGGGTGGTAGTAAAAAGAGCGTGGTTGAGAGAGCTAAAGAGGGTGTGCTAAAATGGTTTGAACATACGAACAGGATGAGCGAAGAAAAGTTCATAAAGAGGCTATATGTGTCAGAAGTGGAGGGAAGAAGGGGAACGAGGAAACCAAATTGGAGATGGAAGGATGAAGTGAAAAAGATTGTGAACGATAGGGACCTGAACATGCAGAAGGGTGAAAGGCGTGCACGGGACGGAGTGAAATGGAACGATGTGGTGTACTGGGGTCGACGTGTTGTCAACGGACTGAATCAGGGCATGTGAAGCGTCCGGGGTAAACCATGGAAAGGTCTGTGGTTCTGGTGCATTACACATGACAGCAAGAATAAGGATGCGAGCAGATGCGGCCTTTCTTCGTCTGTTACTGGTGCCACTTCGCTAACGCTGAAAACGGCGATCATATATATATATATATATATATATATATATATATATATATATATATATATATATATATATATATACACACACACACACACACACACACGCACACACGCGAGTGAAGTGGGTACTACTACTTCACGGCGTCCTGAACGGTACAAGAATTGCGCTACATTCATGAGTGAAGTGCGTGTTTACAGCTACCATCCTCACGACGAGAGGTGTGCTACACAGAGGTCAAGTGTGTATATTAAAAGACCCTGATAACGGACCATCCTCGAGTAGCAAACTAAAACGTATGCATTGTGTGTGTGTGTGTGTGTGTGTGTGTGTGTGTGTGTGTGTGTGTGTGTGTGTGTGTAAAATACCAGCTGCGCTACATGCAAGAGAGAGAGAGAGGAGAGAGAGAGAGAGAGAGAGAGAGAGAGAGAGAGAGAGAGAGAGAGAGAGAGAGAGAGAGAGAGAGAGAACGCGTAGGTCAGAACCATCAACTCCCGTCATAGACCATCGCTTCCTCACAACGGCAACACAACAGCTGACCACTGCACCCCTATTAGTTACAGACGCTCGATACAAGAGAAGTGTGTACAGAGGATCCAGCCACTACATCATACTAAAGTTAGTTATAAACAAGTGTGTGAATAGCGGCTGACCTCTGCCCCGCCGAGAGTTACTGTAAACTCCCCTCCAGCCAACAGCGCAGCCCTGAAAAAAGGCCGCTGATAACAATCAAGACGCCTCTGAGTCGACGGTGTGGTGAGGTTTGGTGGTGACCTCAAAGAACAACACAAGTTTCTGACGGACGACCGAATACCATTCGGAAGAGATCTTGGAGCAGCGTCGGATCGCACAGCAACGTCGATCTTGGTCCTATTCACACACTTATATAGTATCTCCCAAGTAAACGTCTTTATCTAATTATCTAGATACTGTTTCATCGGTAACACATACACAAGGAAAAATATACTGATGAAGCCAAATGAACAAAAAAAAAAACACACATTCTCGTAAATAAATGAGTTACTAAATGCGGATAACATTACGATTTTTATTTTGAAGTGTTTTGAGGAAGGTTTCAACTCCAGCCTCTCTTGCTGGCAACAGCTCATTACAGTCAAAACATCTTTATCCTCGCCTCAATCTCGCAACGCTCGAAAGGTTTTGTGATATAATCTTTCATTTTCTGAATACCCGAGTCCCGCGTGATGAGTTGATGACCATTAAGGGAGTATAAGAACTGATATTGAGTGTGTCTAATAAACAGCTCTTCCATACTGCTTGTTATATGACCAACTCCCACGCCACCAGCAAGAAGCCTCGCCCTTAACTAGTCCATGGACTCTCTTTATCAATATTTATCGGTCTTGAACGCGCAGCGTTGAAACTTATAAACAAAACAAAACAAAAAAGAAGTTACAATGCAGAAAATATGCAAGACTTGTCCTACAATTTACTGACAACGAATGGTCACACGAGGTAGAGGTTACACTTATGGTGATGTAAACACACGAGCGTTCGCAGGACATGGCTGACGACCACGGAGGTACAATGCCCGTCCATATCTCTGCCATATTCTGGACGCGATGGTGTTGGACGGGCGGCGTTAACGGTGCTGCGGTAGGTATGGTGTTGAGGCGGCAAGGGGTGTGGTAACGGTATGGTGGTTACTTGTGGGAATCACAACACTGTGGTTGATCGTGGAGGAGGTGATGAGACCCCCCGGGTCTGGTGAGGTTCGGGTGGCGGTGTCTCGTTGCGACACTGCTGTTATATGACTTGTGGTGATGGGGAGGAGGAGGAGGAGGAGGGTTGGTGGTGGTGATGGTGACTTGTGGTGTATGGTGTGGTGAACAGGATGTTGGAAGTTGTCACGTGTTGGGAGATATCTAAGTGAACGCCAAATAAAGTGATGGAGTGATGGTCTGGTGTCGCAGAGACGTTGTTGCTGTGGCAAAAGAAAAAAGGAAAAAAAAAAAAAAGGTTTTGGTCAGTAAAGGGGAAGGTCGCAGACTTCGATACAGGAAAATCGTCCGAGACTTGATCAGGATTAATGGTGACTACAATTACCATTTATCTTTAATGATCTTCGCTTGGTAATTTTCTTTATAAATAACAGATTATCGTTTGGCATAAGTTCGCACTCATACTCCAGTATCATGTTTAGCAACTTGGTTTTTAAACTTTACCTTGACTACGTCACATATATAAAGTAAATGATTATATTTCATACAGTAAATCTCCAGGTCATATTGTGAACTAAAGGGCATTATGATTGATGCTCAGATACATCAAAGTCTCCATTTTCTCGCAGTACCACCTCTGCATAGTAAAGATTTTCTTTGTTGTGGTATATTTTCTTAACAATGAATACTACCACAATCCCCACCCTCCCCAAACCTAGCCACAACACCCTCTCTGACCACCACAGGCACTCCCTTCCCCCCCTTGGCTACCACATCCTCCCTCACCACCATCACAGCCAGGCAACCACACCCTCCCTCACCGCCGCCACTCCCTTCTTCCTCAGTGACAACACATCCTCCCTCATCACCACCACGCCCAACCTGACCATCTCTCACACCTTCCCCCACCACCACAACGCCTTCCTCCCTGGCCACCACACCCTAAGCGGACGGTAGCATTCTTCAGGGGTTCCAAGCACTTACCCCGCCATTTCCCTCTCCATACCTCCAAGAGGTAAGTGTCAGTGGTGGACTTTGGTGAATGCATATCTGCATGTAAGTGCCCTTAAAAATAGCCAATTTCCCTAAACATTTCGTACGTATATAGATAGCTGTTCTACTGGTTATGTCTCTCAAATGATATATATGTGAATATTATCTTCGTGTGACCGGTACAAATGCTTCTCAAAAGACATCTGTTAGCAATATACCAAATATTAATGTTATAAGAATGTGTACCATTTGAAACTCTCAGGAATAATGCTGCTCCTACCTGACAAGATATTCGTATGTTTTTCAGTTCTTTTCACGGCACTGCTGCCGCGTAAGACCTTAAGCTTTTACAGCGGAATATTCCTGTGGTAAGAAACAGTTACCTTGTCTTGACCAATTAAAAACCCATTCATATCTACCTGTTCCCTAAACATTTACCTTCTCTTTCTAACCATCAGATTCACTATCTACTGCTGCTTGAAAAATCATTTCAAAAATTCCGTGTAACATCAGATGGTGCCAGAAAATTACTTGTGCCATCAGCATAAACACAGATCTTTGGAGACCTCTTAAGACTGTTAGCCAAAGACATAACACTAGAATAGTCTCTTATGGCGGCACGCAACTGTATGTGGTATGTTAGGAATAGTGCCACACTCAAAGGCTATTCCAGCCTACCAGGCCGAGCTCAAAGGAGGAAGAAAAAAACACATCTGTGTCAACTATGCTGAAAGCTCTTTCAGAAACGGTGTAATATTCTCGTCGAAATTCATCTCGCACTGAACCCTATTATATTTCTTTTTCCTCAAAGTCCCTTATACAAAAAAGAAATGGATGTTAACCGAAAATCTTTATCACTCGCGTGTAATCATACTGCACATTGCTTACTTTCCTTGTATATATAATGAGCAAAAGCTTTATATTGTCGACGTGTTATCCTGAAGGAAGTCCTTGTCTGGCACAGCAAAACAGACAAGGTTCATTAATTGTCTTTGAGACTCGCTGAATCGTACGACCAGCAAATGTTGGTTACTGTAACATAATGAAGACAAAGAGGCGAAATTTGGTCTTCCTTTATTTTCTAATCTTCCTCAACTCTCTCTCTCTCTCTCTCTCTCTCTCTCTCTCTCTCTCTCTCTCTCTCTCTCTCTCTCTCTCTCTTTCTCTCTCTCTCTCTCTCTCTGTATATATATATATATATATATATATATATATATATATATATATATATATATATATTCTTGGTTTGCAGTTTGCAGATGATGCTCTGCTCACATGCGTTGCTGTTCATCTTTATTGTGTCATTTCTAACAAGACACACGAGGCAGTCCAGCACAGTGGTACAGCTCTACTGTGCAAAAACGTTCTAATGCTTCACCTGTTCATGAATTCGTAAACGGTATGGTAAGTTTCCTTCTGTGTCATCCAACTTATTATCATTATTATTATCATTATCATTATTATCATTATCATCATTATTATTATCATCATCATCATACAACTCCAGGACACCTTTCTAAAAATTCAGGAGCTTCTGCAGCTTAAGACTGCGCTACATTCCGTGGCAGGAGCAGCATGGATTCCTTTGAAGCACAAAGTTTTCCGACGTCCTCTGATGAAGATACAGCCTCGCCACAGGTGGTGACTTTCCACCCCACAGTGTAACCTCAGACGGGCGGAGTCCGGTAACAACTCTGTATCAACAATCAAGTATTTTTGGTCATTTTCAAAACCTTGGCCAACTTTTGTAGTTAGGTAAAGAATTCATCAACATAATTTGCATTGTTGAAAGTACTTTCATTAACTCATTCATTTTCTCTCCCTGAATTAATGCCTTTTTTTTGGCTTTTTGGCTTTTTTTTTTGTATTTTTTGCTCACTTTTCTAAATGTTTCAATCCTCTACGGATCTGTCACTTTAATTACTTTACTACTGGATTCGTCTGACATTGTGCTAAGTTCCCATTAAGTTTTTGGACCTCCAGTTTCATAACAGATTTCAAACGTGTCAAAACTTTTGATTCAAATGTATCTAGTAAGTTACATCTCATCTTCTTTTTCATGGTACATTTACAAACACTTTTCTTTTCTTCAAATATTCCCAATATCTAAAAATCTTTATGACTGTCAAAACCCTCGAAAATAACTTTTGACATCTGTGTCAGTGGGAGCTAAGCTGTTCGCTTTCCAGTAATATTAACATCATTATATGTTTACCTTCCCCTGAAGAGCCACCATGACACAAGAACCATCATATGATCAACATCGGTACAGTCACTCCTGCAACATTTCATAGCTTATACTGTATCCCTGTTACTTGCATTTCCCTGTAACATGGTAATAACTTCATTACAGACTGTATATATTCTATTCTACAAAGTCTGTAACAATATCACACACCCTGTCCAGCTCAGGATGGCTCGCCGTTAAGTTTTTATAATTTCATCACATGTTCTCTGCAGCTTTGACCAGGTACTCTTACGACACCATACTCTCTCCCTGCAGCGTGCCGTCGTAATATTTCTGTACACCACACGTGTTGTGGAAGCTGTGATCTGATACTGTGAGCTTTCCTCAGCCTTTTTGAATGTACAAAATTTGCTTTAAGTTCTCTGGAGTAATACGTATGGTTCTGAAGGACCTTTGCCAGAGGGAATATATATATATATATATATATATATATATATATATATATATATATATATATATATATATATATATATATATATTTTTTTTTTTTTTTTATACTATTCGCCATTTCCCGCGATAGCGAGGTAGCGTTAAGAACAGAGGACTGGGCCTTTGAGGGAATATCCTCACCTGGCCCCCTTCTCTGTCCACCGGGGATCACTATGGTTCAAGCGATGGTTTGCAGATTGTATGTGTACAGAGGTATAGAGAGATATGTTAATTAACTGTAGGACTGTTCCCATTCCGTATCTCTGAGTGATATCGTGTGATGAGGGGTAATGGAAACGTAAATTGTTACATCTTCAACGTCGAATTCAAGACAGCAGATGTCGGATTGTCTATTGTCTTGTGTTCCTGTAGAAGTCCTTCGTCTGCTTCAGCTCTTGAGGAGGTCTGGGTACTGGAGGAACTCGGACTGATGCAAACCACAAGACGAACGTTATCAGGAGCATCACGCTGGCCGACTGTCACCGTTACTGGTGATGTTACCACGCTCGTCCAGACGGGTGATGTGGCACAATGCTGGAGGAACAGTTAGCACCAGCGACCTCAGAGTACACACACTAAGGTGGGGTGGCGGGGCCCTGCCATGTACGGCGCCACCACTCACGCTGCTGCACCTCCGCCGCCTGTGTTTATGTCCTCCTGTTGGCCTTGTGATCAGTATGTGACGTGCATCAGCTTCTCAAACGGGACTCTCCGGGTGTAACGTTACACTCACACTTAGACTGTCTTTAATAATGTGATAAAAGTTGTGGATAAAATCTTTCAAAAATAGATTTTACCTGAATCTCTGACTACACACACACACACACACACACACACAAGACCCAGACAAGTTTTCTTCTTTTCAAACCATCTGCCGCCTCCTGCTTGGCTGAGCAGTCGAAAGATGGACCCCACAGGTTGACCAGAGATTATCTCTACCTGGGACCTGTTCCTACCCCTAACAGCTGACACAAGAAAGGCCTAAAGCCCCCCCCCCCCAAACATCCCTCCACACACACACACACACACACACACACACACACACACACACACACACACACACACACATGGAAAAAAAGTCACCATGTTTCACAAGTAGTAGCCCGAAGCTGTGTGGTATATGGATTTCCCTACATCCCCTGCAGTATCGGGTGTAAGAACAGATTGAAGGCAAGTAAGGATGTGTCCATACCAAGTGGAACAGACGGAGCAGGGGAGTAACATCAACACCAGCGAGTCACGTAAGTAAGACCGTCGTAAATTGTGGTGGAGCGACGTGTACTGTATCGTACACAATGGTCGGTTGCTCGTATGGAGCCAATGCTTAGACGCTAATAGTAGACGACGTAGAGTCAGCTGGTTCATTAGACAAGCAGTGTGTACTGATGCTGGATTCTTCGTGTTGGCGTTCGTTCAGTACGAGTTACCTGTCTCTCTTGGCTTTCTCGGCATCACTGGCGGTGTTGTGTGCTGGATTACCTTGAGAACTGGCGACTGTCATAACCTCTCTAGATTTTGCGTCGGATCAGAAAGCTTGCTCGGTGAATGGAGAAAGGCGTGGCATTCATTATCACCATCATCGTCATTATCAAAATGATTATTGAAATACTCTCGTCTTTGTTATTGTTATTCATCAATTATCATTATGACTCATAATTCATCATTATCATCATTATTATCCAGAAGTGTTCAACAGTCTCATTCTTTCACTGCTGCCGCTGCACTCCTCTTACTTGCCATCTCTCCAACTCGTTTGCCCTCACCCCCTGCTAGTTCACTTCCTCCCCTACTGACCTCAGCCTCTCCTTCCCCCTTCTGTTTCCTCTCCCACTCGTATCTCCCTAATCTTCCTAATACCTCTAACAATCGCCTCTACCTGCCTGTACTAGTTCCTCCCCTACTATCTTATGCTTTCTAAGTCCTCCTCGCGAGCACTTCAGTTGCTTTCGGTCTCTGTTCTCCTAACCATCTATAACCCTTTTTTTTCTTTTCCTGTCCTGATTAGCTCCTTTCCTCCTCCTCCTTATCCTCCTCTTCACCCTCTCCACTCAATCCTCCCTCATTACTCGTCCATCTTTGGTATATCCTCCACCTCACCCCACCCTTCACCTGATTCCCACACCTCCCCGTCCCACTCGCTTCTCCCATTCCACGCTAGTCTGACCCCTGTTGTGTGTGTGTGTGTGTGTGCTCCCACCTTCCCATCCCCACGTACTGTCGCTACCCCTTGCTATCCCCACCGCCAGGCCACCTCCTCACCTCCGACTCCGGCCGTTATCAGCACCAAGCATCTCCGGGCCTAACAGACGATGGTGGTAAGATAGAGGGGCTGCCGTGCTCACTGTCCATAACCTGCGCTGCCCATCGCTGAACTATACAACACGCTTGAATTTGTATGGAATTTATGGAGCCTGGACCTCGGGTCCCTCCCCCCCACGCCAAGCCTCCATATCTCAAGGTGGTAGTGTGACCTCTTCATGAGCCCGGACAATACTGGGATGTATAGGGTTATTTGCTCTATTGTCTGCTGCTGTAAGGTCGCTTTTGGTCGGGATAATTACCGGTAGGACCTTAAGAGGATCTGGTCAAAAGGGATTATTACCCTTATGGCCTGATGGCTGTAGGAAGGATCTAGCGAGACGTGTCTGGTAAGACGCTCCTGTCTACTTATCACAGCGAACAGAAGATGGCTGACGCATTTGTAAATGATATGAGGATACATGACATCGCTTACTTACATATAGATTACACAGTGGAGGAGGAGGAGGAGGAGGGAGGAGTAAGAGGGGAGAAGAGGAGGAGGAGGAGGAGGAGGAGGAGGAAGAGAAGGCTGGCGAAGTACTCCCCACCTAGTGTGATGCTTACCATAATTACTGTGAGCACCTCGCGACTACCACACGTCAGCTGTGTTTGACACAGACCTGTCCATCTGTTAAGGGAGGCCGACCGTGCTGGGGTAAATGCATGTTCGACGCTGATGTTAACAAGTCGGAAGAGTTGTATCCCATTATGGGGAGGGATGACCAGGTTTGTGCGTTGTTCGTCCAGTCTTTTTACTCTGGGACCAAGTCTGTGTTGTGCTGTTTGTCTAGAGTGACATATTGATGCGATCATTTGTTTATACCGTTTCTCAAGGTAGAGATGATCTCTATAGATCCTGAATTGTTTCCTAACGTTGTGATGATGTCTGTGTTTCTTACGTAAAACCATAACATATGAGACGACGTCTGTGTTAATCGAGTCATTACACAGAGGGACAACATGTCTGTGTTTGTCGAATCATTACACAGAGGGACAACAACAACTACATATCCTGAACCGATGATGATAATGATGCAGGGACTAATAATTCTGTGTCTTGTTTCTCGTGTGTAAATCCTCTCGACAAGACTGTGCGGCACAGAACGCGTCAGAAATGACACACGAGTGTGTGAGTGAGACGCGAATATTCCGTCTATTTTGTGTCGACGAGACAAGCTTTGATCAAGACCGAGACGCCTTTGTTCGAAGCCGGGTCTCACCATCTTCGTCCGGTGCCTCGTATCTCGTAAATCGTTTCCTTGAAAATGCACAGCAGCTCCACTGGTACGCCGATCATACATTCGCGAAACCTCTAGGTACATAGCACATGACGTACGACACTTCGCGCGCGCGCGCGCGTGTGTGTGTGTGTGTGTGTGTGTGTGTGTGTGTGTATGAAATGGCATCGAGTCTAACTTCCAGTTGATGTCGAAGCTCATAACCCAAGACTTAAAAAACCCGAGCAAGAACAGAACCGTCTGTGTCGCCAGCGAACGTGATATGGTCCCCAGGTCTTCGCCTCACAGTGATCCTCCTCTACTTGGTCATTCAGAACCTCCTATTCTGCAGTGCATTCTTCACAGCTCCATCAGGCTGATATCAGGGCCTGATATCCAGTCATACCAGTATGTTATGATCTCAACTTCCGCAGTAGGTTAAGAACGGGGGAAGAGGTAAGGTTGCTCATTGGCGTGGCCAGGTAAGAGGCCTCGAGCAGATGATAAAAATCTTTATATTCACGACAACCTACGCATGTCTCCTGCCTGGGAATACTTTCCAAAAATATTCAAACAAATATCACCGAAAACGTAGACAAAAAAAGGGAATATCTCTGCCTGGCAAGTAATATATACCCAGGATAAACTCACACACCAGTGCAGCCCCGCAGTGAGGGGCACACCAGTCCTAGCGTACGTTGGAGAAGTGGAAGAATGGTGGAATCTTTATAACTAGAATTTATAAACAGAAAAAAAAATGAAAAGTAAATATAGAAGAGGAAAATGAATATACCCCATCACCGAAAAAAGACTCTTAGAGAAGCGACCAATTTGTCGCGACGCGCGTTGATTCCTTCCCCCAACACCACCCAGCACACCTCCTACCCCCCGACCCTACAGTTCCTCCTTCCCTTCAGAGTAAAAGAAAAAAAAAAAAAGAGGAAAAGAAGTTCAAAAGGAACCCATTTAAGCACCCCGGTGCCCAGCCTGGCAACCTGAAAATGGAAGTGAAATTTCCAGTGACATATTCATCTCGTTTTCTACGTGGTAGTCAAATGTGAGGCACAGTACGTGTGGCAGGAGGGGCGTCTGTTATTAGCTACCCCATCAAGCACTAACTAATGTAATATTTCTCTCATATTTCTCCACACACACACACACACACACACGCGCGCGCGCGCGTTATTTCTTTACAAACACCAAACATTTGCAATGCGGTTTACACGAAGTGATGATCTCACGTGCGTTGGACGTATGTCTGTCTGTCAACAGTGTAACAGTACGAGATCACGTCGCCAAATGAGAACCTGATGCCAGGAACGCCCTCACCTGCCCTGAAATCACCGAGTGACTCGTGCTTGTCTGGGGAGTGTGACTCGTGCTTGTCTGGGGAGTGTGACTCGTGCTTGTCTGGGGAGTGTGACTCGTGCTTGTCTGGGGAGTGTGACTCGTGCTTGTCTGGGGAGTGTGACTCGTGCTTGTCTGGGGAGTGTGACTCGTGCTTGTCTGGGGAGTGTGACTCGTGCTTGTCTGGGGAGTGTGACTCGTGCTTGTCTGGGGAGTGTGACTCGTGCTTGTCTGGGGAGTGTGACTCGTGCTTGTCTGGGGAGTGTGACTCGTGCTTGTCTGGGGAGTGTGACTCGTGCTTGTCTGGGGAGTGTGACTCGTGCTTGTCTGGGGAGTGTGACTCGTGCTTGTCTGGGGAGTGTGACTCGTGCTTGTCTGGGGAGTGTGACTCGTGCTTGTCTGGGGAGTGTGGCTCGTGCTTGTCTGGGGAGTGTGGCTCGTGCTTGTCTGGGGAGTGTGACTCGTGCTTGTCTGGGGAGTGTGACTCGTGCTTGTCTGGGGAGTGTGACTCGTGCTTGTCTGGGGAGTGTGACTCGTGCTTGTCTGGGGAGTGTGGCTCGTGCTTGTCTGGGGAGTGTGACTCGTGCTTGTCTGGGGAGTGTGACTCGTGCTTGTCTGGGGAGTGTGACTCGTGCTTGTCTGGGGAGTGTGACTCGTGCTTGTCTGGGGAGTGTGGCTCGTGCTTGTCTGGGGAGTGTGACTCGTGCTTGTCTGGGGAGTGTGACTCGTGCTTGTCTGGGGAGTGTGACTCGTGCTTGTCTGGGGAGTGTGACTCGTGCTTGTCTGGGGAGTGTGACTCGTGCTTGTCTGGGGAGTGTGACTCGTGCTTGTCTGGGGAGTGTGACTCGTGCTTGTCTGGGGAGTGTGACTCGTGCTTGTCTGGGGAGTGTGACTCGTGCTTGTCTGGGGAGTGTGGTTTCTGATGACTGTACGTTCGGTGGGTTGGAGACTGAACTTCTAACTGAGAGGTCGGACGCTTAGTGCTCGTCGGGTTATTTTAATACGCATGTGTTTCGTCAGTGTCATATCTGTCGGGGTTGGGAGGGCCGGTGAGTGGAGGTTACCGAAGTGTGAGGCACGGGGTAGGGGTACTCACCATTCGATGAGACTGAAAATTTCATCTTTGACAAGACTGAGTCACACTGGGAGAACAGTCTCGTCACATCACTTTTCACTCCACAGGAGTGTACATTACCCTGCCACTGGAAGCAGCGAAGTCTTGGACGGCAGAAGCTTCTGGAAAGAGGTTGTGGGTAATACCACGACGTGTGTGTGTGTGTGTGTGTGTGTGTGTGTGTGTGTGTGTGTGTGTGTGTGTGTTTAACTCACCTTTTTCCAGGGAGGATTTAAGTAGTTCTTTACAAAACTACAATTTAGCTCCTAACGTCTCTTGCAATAACTCCTACCACACTAACATGCAGAAGTAATAGTAGGCTACACTTAGGAAAGTATTCCATTTAAGATATTCTTTTTTCTAGGCCACGTGTGTATATGCTCCTGGTCTGGGAACTTATTTCACAGGACTGGGGGTCCTCGACTCTAGCCCAGCAGACTGGCAGAGGCCAGGGACGCCCAGGTCCCTCTGTTCTAGACGCACTACCCTGCTACCATTATATATGTACAGAGCTTTTACCTTAACAGGAAATTTATCATCGAGTGATAACGGATGAATTCTTGTATATTTTCTCTTTATCTCTCCGTAAGTTGTTTCAGTTGAAGATAAATCCAGCCGGTGTATAACAGATGAAAAAAAAAAATATTATCATCCAGTACTCTTTTGTTTCTTTTCTTATTAACATTTCGTCATACGGTTTCCAAATATATGATTATGAATCATTCTAAGAATGTGAAAAGGGATGCGATTGTGCGATGTTCCAGTGGGTTTCCCAGTGTCCTTGAAGAGAGCATCTGAACCTGTTGTGATGGCTACACATCCGGGATACCAATAGTAGAGTATCTATTTTTTTCTTTTACTTTTTGACTCTGGAAGATACAGAGTGAAATGTTGAGTTCCTGGAAGGCATTGATTGTGATGTAAGTGATGCCTCGACGAGCAAAAAAAAAAAAATATATATGATCTTCAAACGAGACAATATTATTACGTTACGAAATGTTGCGATTATCCTGTTTAATCTAATAGGATTTTGCGGTTGGATTATGATTTTCAAGTCTCACTTTTGGGATTTTATTTTCCTCCAGTGCAAAAAGGCTGTCCTTGCGTGCCTATAGTTCGTATCTATTTCTGAGCACATCTGAGGTGTTCCGTAAGGCAGAATTCTACAGTCGGGACGGCGTAGAGCAGGAATGTACTCCAATGTAGCTGGCATTACCGTGCATGTATAGCCTCCTTCCTGCCAAGGACGGTGTACTACTCTCCAGCTACACTCTACACACCACTCACCCTCCCTCCCACTCACCGCATCCTTCCTCACTCCTGCTGGATCCTTCACCCACTCGCCCCTTACATTTTTCCATCTCCGCTCCTAGTGTGGTGCGACACGAGCCTCGACGCTTGAGGTAATGCGCAGTGCTCGTTGCTCTAGCCACCTTCTGTACATACATACATACATAATTAGGTAGGTACGAAGGTAGCTTAACGCAGACCTCACGTCCCGCTTTGCCAACCACCATCCCATCATTTCTCAAGAGTGGGGTTTCCCTCCCCCCCTTCCAAAACATTATCATCCACTAGTTGCAGTCAAAGGGAGTCGGTCACCCATGTCCCAGCCTGACGTGACGACACACGAGAGACCCAGTCATGCAGGGCACAGAGCAAAGACCCATAGACTTAAGAGAACACACACACACACACACACACACACACACACACACACAGGCCCGTCGCAGGAATCACCGCCCCGCTCCAACTCGACAAAAGCTCCAGCAACAACAACGAGACAGATTGGCCCTGATATGCTCTGTTATTACCGTCTGGTCATGACGATGATCGTGGCGTGTTCGACACTGCCCTTGGCCGACTCCCAGAGAGTTATGGGTCCCAAGGATCATCACCGCCCACACGCGCAGCGAGTTATGGGCCAAGGATCAATCAAAGTCTGACTTAACGAGTTGTATCGTTCAGACAGCAATCAAGATCCAAATGATATTAAGCTCGTGAGTACTTCCCATTAGTTTAAACGATGGTTCTCATCAATGTGCCTCTTAAGATGATTTCTACAGTCATTTAAAATTTCTGGCTTTTAAAAAAAAAACATAATTTTTTCTAATGTACGTGAGGCTACCTCTAACCCTGACCTCCGACAGCCACTGTGGTAACGTGGAAGAGGACGTCTGGCGAAGCGTTTCGAATAATCACATGACTTCACTGGTGCACGATGGACGCAAGCGATGGGATAACACATACTCCTCGTACCTCCAGACTCCTGAGATTTTTGATGATTCGTCAACATGATCAATTTTCTTTATTCTTTTTGGTATTGTAATATCTTCCTTTGGCAAGAAACGGGATATAAAGAAAACCTACGAGTCCGAGATGAATGAAGGAATGAAGTTTACGACACAGGCTCTGTCCTGACCCCCACCTACAGAGGAGAGCCAGTGGCACAGTGATGAGGGTTCTGCCAGCAGCTCCTGTGTTCGCCCAGTAGCCTGGCAGACACTCGCTGCCACGTACCAGATGCTATAACCACCACACACACACACACACACACACACACACACACACACACTACATTCTTCATTATTCCTAAGTACTGTTCTCACACGCTGGGTGCAGCAGCTAACTGCTGGGACGTACACGCAGCACGCTCGAAAGACAGGCTGGCTGGGTTTACCTGCTCGTGACGCTTTCACCCTCAAAAAAAAAAAAAAAAAAACGCGCGAACACACGTCATTACTGGTGACTGAGGGGGGCGCGGCGCGCGCGCGGCATGGCCGCGCGTCGCGATGGTGGACGCCGCGCCCTATGCCTCGCTGGGTGACTGAGGAGGAATGTATACTTACAACATACAAGGTACACACCACAACATTCAACCAGGTACACATCATAACATACAACCAGGTACACCATGTTATACTACCAGGTACACATCATATAACCAGCGACACGAGCGTATACTTACAATATGCAACGTTCACATCACAGTATATAACCAGGTACACAACACAACATTTACCCAGGTAACCATCACAACATACAACCAGGTGCACATCTTAATATAGCCGGGAACATATCACACGTAGCCAGGTAAACATCACAACATACAACCATGCTACATGCAACTATGTACATGGTACACATTACAGTCACATATACAGTCAGGACACACCAAAGTACGCCACCAGTTAAACATCATAACATACAACCAGACACATGAAATATACACTGCTGCACACATCAGAGCATACAACCAGACTCACCTCGAAATATAACCAAGTACAACTCAACATATAACCAAGTACAACTCAACCTATAACCAAGTACAACTCAACATATAACCAAGTACAACTCAACATATAACCAAGTACAACTCAACATATAACCAAGTACAACTCAACATATAACCAAGTACAACTCAACATATAACCAAGTACAACTCAACATATAACCAAGTACAACTCAACATATAACCATATGCGCATCACAGTACATAATCAGGTCCACATCACAGTACATAACCAGGCGCACATCACGAAATACAAGTTACAACTCACAATGAGCGCAAATAATATCTTTCGGATAAAGATTACGCAATGTGACAGTAATTATGATTAACGTGTGAGACACTACTTCATCCCCACACTGGCTATCTGCACAACATCCAGACCAGCTATAATGATAGCTGAGACAGTGGTATCTTAAGATATTATATCATATCATTCATATATATATATATATATATATATATATATATATATATATATATATATATATATATATATATATATATATATATACATATATATATATATATATATATATATATATATATATATATATATATATATATATATATACACACTCTTTCGCAGTTTCCAGCTTTAAGGACGAAACACCAGGAACATTAAACAACGGCCTTATTTAGCTAACATCCAGTCATGTGTACCGCACCGACACCAGAGCCCACCATCCACACTCAAGCTCTACAGAACATTTCCCCTGTTCCCCTGACCGACTCATACGCCCTGGATCAGCCCACTGACATCACGTCGCCCCCTGTATACCACATCGCTCCAGTTGGAGCGAAATGGAGTTACATTTATTTACATATGTATGTGTGTATGTATGTATGTATGTATGTATGTATGTATGTATGTATGTATGAGGCGAGTGTTACCGGACTCCGTCTGCATGTGGTTAAACTACGATGACAGTCACTTGGACGAGTTCAGCTATCGCCAGAGGGCGAAATTCGGCACAGTCACGTCAGAAGAACTTGTCACTTCATAGAGCTCCACATTTCCATGTTCCTTGATGAACTGCAGCCGTGCGCGGCGCAGGAGCTCCGTAAAAAAGCGGTCTTGGGGTTATACGATCCATCAATTTATCACATTGTTAACATGGTCTTCCTATCCCTCTGCTGGGCGAAGTGCTCGCTGGTTACATTTGGTAGTGATATATCCCACTTATAGCAGTTAAAGTTGGTTCAGTCATCCTAGCAGATAATTCTAATGACAATCATCCTAAACTTTTACATGGAATTATATAATTTGGGTACGAGTGAGACAATAATTCATTTATCTTTAGCCTTAAATGAATCACTTGTATTATTCAGAACTACTCCTCTATAGGACAAAACTATACTTACTTGTGTACCATATGTTGCGGTCAGCAACAGTGATGCGGGTGATCTAGTATTTGCTGATAGCCAAGTGGGAACACGAATACACACACACACACACACACACACACACACACACACACACTGATCTACGTCTTCTATCTCATTCTTGTATCTCCCCTGACAATGTGATCAATACACGAAAGTGCACTCGGGAACATATCGTGTTTCAATTTCCTGTTTTTTGGCATATACCAGATCACGCGCACCGCTGTGACCTCTTGCAATATATATATATATATATATATATATATATATATATATATATATATATATATATATACACACGCACACACACACACGTCTACAGCCAGCCACAGAGCCCCCAAAATCACATGATCCGTAACAACAAGGATTTTCGGTTGCTGGGGAGCGACGCACCAGCCCACCCCCTTGTGAACGTTAATACCTAATAAGCCGACACTGTCACAGCTGCCTCAAGCCTTCCCTCCCTCACTTCCGGGAGGAGGGCAACCCTTTAGAGACACTTATTTTTCTTTCTTAGTATTTATTTCTCCGGCGCAATGCCAGGGTTCATCACTGGCATCTCGGAGGGCAAGGGGGGGATGCGCACAACGGACTACATTTTTGGGCGGGAAACCTCACGTCCTGCCTGACCTTAGGGACGTCACCTTTCTCAACCCTCGCGCATGTCAATATTTCCAACCCAAGAAGGACCAGAACTGCTCCTTTCTGCCGCCACGACGTCCCGTCATTTTCGCCCCTACGCTGCAGGAACACAGACGACACATCCCTCCACGGGGGGTGCCGGGCGGAGGAGGAGGAGGAGGAGGGGCGTCGCCTCCCCTCACGCCCCTTGTCACCGTGGGATGGTAATACGTCACGTAAAAACATTCCGAAGGTGTACGACCTAAAACTTCAAGCAAAATAAAAAGTGACGTTAGTACTCTGGTGTTTTCCCCTTCTCTTCCCTTCCCTCTGTTCCCTCGGAAATGATTTGCCCTCGTCTGACCTCCATCCTGCGCCCCATACCCCCTCCTCTCTCCTCTGGGTTTATAGCCTCCTGCTGTATTTTTACCGGCTGAGGACCGAAGGGAAATTATTACCCCCGGGGGACACACACATTCTGCTGCGCGTTTTTTTTCTCTCTCTCTCTTTTTCCTTTGGGGGGCGGTGGGGCGGCGGGCGTTATTTTCAGTTTCTCTCCTCCCTCCGCCGCCACGTCCACCGTCTCACCTGGCACAGACAACACCCTCGTCTACCGGCACTCCCGCTACACCACCACCACCACCACTGCGGCTGCTGTTAATGATGACGGCGGGGGAGCTCAAACTCACCGATTTGAAATTCTAAATCGAGAGCGGGGAATGAATGACAAAAAAAAAGAAAATGGGGTTAGAAAAAAATGTATAATCAGGGAAGAGACAAAAGCAACGACATCACATGGAGAAATGTTTTGCCGGCACGCGCGGATAAACACCCGCTTATCATATTTAGAAATGGTAATGCCCAGGGTTGTAAAATGCCATTCGTTCATTGCCTCCCGACGTGGCGATTTAATTCCCGGGCATAATCAACCAGCGCTCATCACAATGGACATCGGATTAGCAAACACTTTCCCCCCCCCCATCATCACCCCTTTGCACGTAAAACCCTCTTTGCCGTGCAGTCTCGCCCGGAACACACCCACGAAAAGAAGAAAAAAATCATTTCTTCAACCCCGTGGCCACGACAATCTCCATATATCGCCAGGGGCCCAGAATTAACTTAGGCAATTATGCATTCAAGAGCGATTCAATTTATCGTGATGCGATTTGTGGACGGGGCCTCCCCAGGTTAACCTCTCTCCTCCAGTTTTACTGAGGGGGTGAGGAGTACTTGATGAGGGGGGTGTGTGGGTGAGAGAGAGAGAGAGAGAGAGAGAGAGAGAGAGAGAGAGAGAGAGAGAGAGAGAGAGAGAGAGAGAGAAGAGAAGAGAAGAGAAGAGAAGAGAAGAGAAGAGAAGAGGAGAGAGAGAGAGAGAGAGAGAGAGAGAGAGAAGGAAGAGTGTGAGGGCAAAAGGGAGACAGGAGATAGTGAACATGAAGGGGAGAGACTGTCGAGGGAAGAGACTGAGAGACGTTAAGGCGAGGTACCCCATACACAGAGACGTGAGAACGTCCTGGAGAACAGTCTCTCGTTCTCTTGCAACGGTTTGAAACGTGAAGGATAAAAAAAAAAGAATACCGAAAAGAAATACGTTGTGTGGTTGGTTGAGACTCACGCGCGTCCTTAGCTAACATTTTCCAATTTCCTTTGGCGGAGGAGGAGGAGGAGGAGGAGGGAGCGGCAGGGAGGGGGAGAGAGGAGAGGACACCATCACTGCTGCAAGACCAGTGGACATGACCCTCACAGTTGACGAGCTGCGGACGACTGTTTGCAGATGTGGTTTATGGCCGTCAGGAGACTCCCCTGTGTATCAAAGGTCATAAACGAATGTGAACTGATGATGCCTGATGACGGGATGAAACATTCGTCAGTCTGCTTAAAGTCCTCTGGGGCAGTACAGCCACCATCATCCCACCTCGGGCAGGTACTGGGGCAGTACAGCCACCATCATCCCACCTCGGGCAGGTACTGGGGCAGTACAGCTACCATCATCCCACCTCGGGCAGGTACTGGGGCAGTACAGCCACCATCATCCCACCTCGGGCAGGTACTGGGGCAGTACAGCCACCATCATCCCACCTCGGGCAGGTACTGGGGCAGTACAGCCACCATCATCCCACCTCGGGCAGGTTCGCGGAGTTTGGACCAGCGTACGTGCGGGCTGACTCACCCACCGCCCTCACCACACCGGGCTCGATCACTGAGCTCCCCGTTGGCACTTCCTGCGGTGGCCCTGACCCTCTAACCCACCTCTACTGCCCCCATCCCCCGCCTCCCTCACTGTCCCCTCTCTGACCCCTCAACCACTCCTCCCCACCACTGCCCCCTGCCCTCTCCCCAACCAAGAAGATTGAATCCTCCCGGTTCCAATTTATTGACGATCAAATAAACCATCAGAGAAAAGTGGAGAGGAAATTGCTTGTCCGGGGCCATCCCTAGTGAGCTGGCCTGCAGGTACTGCTAGGCTGTGGCTCTGTTATGGTTCTATTATGATGTGGCGGTCTTGCCTGCTTTGGTGAGGTGCTGTTTTGCTGTGTCTGTGTTGCTGTGATTGTCGCTGTAACTTGTGTTGCTCCTGTGTTGAGGAAGGTGTTCGATGTCACCATCAATCAAACAGTAACATGTCAGAGGACCACCTGTCATCACCACTGCCTCCAACACTCCCACCACACTGCATCATCACCAACACCATCACACTATATCCCCAACACCACAACCATTTCCCTCCCTACCCTACCCCCACAACTCCCTCGGTACCATGATCATACCATCACAGGTACGCACCACCACTACTATAACACCACTACAACCGGACCATCATCCCCACCAAGTTGGCCACACGTAACTTATCGCCACCACTCCAGCCACCACCACACTATACCATCATCTCCTTTATCATCACCACACTGCTACCATACCACCACCGCTACCACACTACCACCACCATCCCCCCTTACCACCATCACTACCAACCCCCCCCCCCCCTTTCCCAGCGGTAGCGCCACCCGCCGCCTTCCCTCCCCATCTGAGACCAGGAGCTAAAGTGCTTTTTGATTGGAGGAGAGTGACTTGTGGTGTCCCCTGTTACCTTCAAATGAAGACAAAAATTGAGTGGGTGACATGTTAGGAAGGTGACGAGGGATGGGCAGGTGACGGGAGGGTGATGGGGAGGGATGGGCAGGTGAGGATAGGGAGGGAGGGTGATGGGAGGGGATGGGCAGGTGAGGACAGGGAGGGAGAAAGGGAAGGTAATGAAGAGGGATGGGGAGGTGATGGGAAGAGGTAGGGTGATAAGGAGGGATGGACAAGTGACAGTATGGAGGGAGGGTGATGGGTAGGGATGGGAGGTGATCACAGGGGGAGGGATAGGCAGGTGACGAGAATCTGATGGGGAAGGATGGACAGGTGACGGGAGGGAACGAGGGGGATGGGGAGGACGGGTTGGTGACGGGAAGTTGATGGGAAGGGATGCACAGGTGACGGGACGGAGAAAGGAGGGTGATTGGGAGGGATGGGTAGGTGAGGGCAGTGTAAAAAAAAAGGGGGTTGATGGGTATGGATGAGCGGGTGATGGGATGGGGCGATGGAGAAGGATGGAATGGTGATGGAAAGGGGTAGAAAAGGAGGCAGTGAGAGCGTGGTAAAAAAAAAAATAATAATGCAGGGCCCCTTAGTGTAGTGGTATGGATGACTCTGTACACCCAAGCGTACACCTTCCGTGCGTCTCTGTACAGTAGCTGGGTGTGGCGCTCCTCAACCCCCTGGGTGCACCTGTGTACGCCTGGATGTAAGGGTATACTGGATGCTGGGCACTACAACCTAGTGTAGAGACGCATGTACACCCACACGTAGTGGTACCTGTACACCTACATGTAGGGGAATTTGCACACCACGATGTATGGGTACCTTTACATGCAGATGTATCCTTCGCTAAATTATCCGTAATACAGCTGTATTATCATAGTGTGTATCCACAGATATAAGTAATACAGCTGAATTATCATGTATGTAAGGATGGTTAAGGCACTTCAGCCAAATTCACAGAAAGCCACTACTGAACAAAGGCTCCAGCAGCAACAGGAGGCGTAACAAGGCAAGCAACAGTCGACCAGCAACGGATAGGACAACAGTCGACCAGCAACGGATAACAGGCGACCAGCAACGGATAAGATAACAGGCGACCAGCAACGGATAACAGGCGACCAGCAACGGATAAGATAACAGGCGACCAGCAACGGATAGGACAACAGGCGACCAGCAACGGATAGTACAACAGGAACCGCAGTGACTGTAACAACAGAGGCAACATGACCAGTTGTAGGTGCAACAGAGGAAGCAACAGCGTCTGCACATAACGCTGCTGCTATGTATGGGACAGCAGCTGTGGGAGGAAAGGAAGCGGTGGCAACAGCGGCACCACTGGCTGAAGCAGCAGACGTAAACAACAACAGTATTATGTTCAGTGGAAACAGCAGTTGGGGTACAGTAGCTGGGTTACAGTAGCTGGGTTACAGTAGATGAGGTACAGTAGCTGGGGTACATCTGCTGGGGTACATCGGCTGGGGTACAGTAGCTGGGGTACAGCAGCTGGGGTACAGTAGCTGGGTTACAGTAGATAGGGTACAGTAGCTGGGGTGCAGCAGCTAAGGTACATCAGCTGGGGTACAGCAGCTGGGGTACAGTAGCTGGGGTACAGCAGTAGCACAGGCAGCAGGTGCACGACCTTCAGAAAGAAGCGTAAGCAAACAACAAGGAGACACCGCGATAACAGGAGTCACACCACTCTCAACAGACGGTAAAACGGTAGGCACAACAGAGGCAGAAGCAACGACAGTATCCCCGGATGTCGTGAACCCCAGTACCAACAGAAGCACACCGACAACAGTAGCAGGGCTACAGTGCCACCCTCACCCGAAGGATGTTGCAGTAGTTACGTGGTGCCACTGACAGCAGCAGCAGCAGCAGCTGTGCTTCCCAGCAGGCACAGCTGCAGTCGTGCCACTCACCCGAGTTTGTTGTGTTTGTGGTTACGCAGCAGCAGCAGCAGCAGTGTTAAAGCTGAGGTGATAGTGAAGGCAGGATTGGGCAGGGGGCGTGGTCAACGATGCCTGGAGGGCCTAGAAGGGAGGGGAGTGAGGAGCAGGGAGTGGGGGGGCGCGGCAGAAGAGGTGGGCTGGCTGGGGTGATGGAGACCTCACGTGTGGTGGCCGCAACAAATCAGAACGGAGCCGGTGTCACCATTGTGTCTCCGCCCGCAGCGCGACCACAGCACGAGGGACCCACACCACAGCCGCGCTCGCACCCGACTCCCGCCCTTGCGTCCCGCGGTGTGGAAGGCTGGTAATCCCTGTGGCGGGCCGGCCGTGAGTGGGCAACTACAAAAGGATCAGCCGACTGCCCCATTGTCTTGACTCCTGCACGGGCTTCATCAACAAGTTGTCAGGGGACTTTGACCCTCATTCACCCCGGCCGCACACCAGCCGCAGACCCCCCACCGTCCCCCCTGGATACGCCCCTCTCCTGCCAGCGCCAACAAAAGGCTTCATCCTAGTAATTGGGGCTCCAGCGCGCGATTGAAAGCCACAGAGAGGGAGGTAGGGAGGGAGGGAGGGAAGGTTTCCAGAGCGGGGGAGAGGGGAGCTGGTAGGAGTGAGGGGAGGCAACCAAGAATGGAAGTGTTGGGAGTGGGGTGATGGGCAAGGGGCTGGGGGGGAGATGCACACGTAGCCACGCAGAGAAAAACTAGAAATCCATTACAAGGAAAATGGCGCATCACTCAGGGGGGAAAAATATACTGGTAAGTATAATACTAATCAATATATTGATAAAAGAAAAAGGTGGCGGAGGAGGAGGAGGAGGGGAAAGGAGGAGAAGGAGGAAGAGGCGGAGGAGCAGGAGGAGGGGAAGGAACAGGAGGAGGAGGAGGGGGGGAGGGAGGAAGAGGTAGAACAGGAAGAGGAAGAGCAAGAGGAGGAACAAGAATACACTGTTTTCAGATGTTGGAAAAAAAGATGTTAACACGAGTCTTTAAAGGTTAGGCACCAAGATTCCTTCCAGTTCTTCAGGTGTGCGAGACGTGCACACCATAACAGATGTAATCTGTCGGTCTCAGACTCGGCTTTTGTGGATCGATCTCTAAAGATTTCCGAAGACAAGACCACACGATATTTCAAGACGTGTCGAAGGGCACAGGAAAAAGAGAGCTGGCGTGGTCGGGTCAATGATGAACTCATGGTCACAATTTGGTAATACAGTGTTCCAGACACAAACACAAACGAACACACCTTCCGGTTCCTCACCCGTGGCGTCCCATGGGGGACAAAGATGGCACCCTGGAGCGTCTTCATCCTTATAAATGATGCGCTTATGGATCCACCTGCTCGATGGAAGCACGTCGACGACGTAACGCTGGTGTTAGCGTGGACAGCAGCTCTCTCAAGGTACATAACTCTTTCAGAGCACCCATCAGTAGGCTCCAGAACTGACCATAGTCAGTAACGTCACCATGAACCACACCAAGACCGTAGTCATGCACATCAGCCTCGCTCTCTACCATGTCCCAACTCTCACTGTCTCCCGGGGGCTCCTTCAGGTAGTTCAGTCCACCAAAGATCCCGGTGGCGTCACTTTGGACGGTAGATTAAAGTGAAAGAAAACACCAGGACCATCAAAAGATCTTCCCAGCCGTACGTTCTTCGAAGACATCGCTTACCTGTACTCCCAACTGCTCAGCTCATGAACATGCATATATGTAGACTGTCATCCTTCCCAATCATCAGGCAAACCTCAACTTGTAATGGAGGAGAATGGGGCAGGCTAAGATCGTCACTGATTCCAACTATAACATCTTCAACAGGCTGTTAACACACTGATCCTCCTGACTCTCTCTCTCTCTAGCCATCAGCGGGTCCTCATCCAACAGTATGGGGGAGAAGCTACCTCACTACCTCTCCACCGTCGCATCTCGCCACTTGAGATCCCTCGTCCCAGTATTGATGTTCAGCACCACAACCGGATCGAGTTCGTCCACGATCGTAAAGACCATTATGAGACCTTTCCTATGCGAATATTATCAGTAGTCAGTGGACAGTCATCATACACTTTGTGATAAAATTCTCTTCAACTTTTTCCTCCTCTTATTATAACTCAACTTTCTCTGGCGTATATATTCTATATTTCAAGCCTTTTGCTGTCCTTGTTTCATCAAATTGCTGTGCACACACACACACACACACACACACACACACACACACACACACACAGCGCCGCTGATCATGCTTCACGAAGGGGCCCATCCGGGTTCGAGTCTCGAGCTGGGCAGTACGCCGACAGCAAACCCAACTGTTCATTCACCCCTCGGGGGGTGTCGGCAAATGGTTACCTGGTTTAGACTGGGGTGTGTGTGCGTGTGTGACTAAGACGCAATAATGCAAGTCGTGGACCTGAAGTGATATATTTACCAAGTCTATTCTTAAAAACTTATCTAGAGTTCTGCTTTCAGCCACTATCACTGGCAAATTGTTCCATATGTTAACAATACTGTAGGAGAAGCACTTCTCATTCGAGGTAAAACTTCTGTACACGAGCTTGTATCCATTACTGAGAGTAAAATCAGAAGATTCAAGTCTTAAGTAACTTGATAGATTGAAATTATCAGACCTTTTAATTATTTTGAATACTTTTGTTTTAGATCACCTCTTAAACCTCTCTTTTCTAAGCTAAACAGGTTCAAGTTTAATCTGCTCTCGTAAGGTTTGTTTCTCAGCTCGGAAATCGTCTTAGTGGCTCCATGCTTCACGCTCTCCATTCTGTCTGTGTCATTCTTAGGTAAGGTGACCAAACAGAGACACAATATTCAAGATGAGGACAAACCAATGAACAGTCTACTACACACTGGCACGTTCGTTCCCTCTACTGCTTTGAAAGTTTTACTGAAACTTTTCCTAGTTACGTTCATGTCGTTTTCATTGACTTATCATCCCAGGTTTGCCTGTCAAGAACAATGCGAAGATCATTACAATTTGCTTGTCTAAAATCGGGCAATTTTTCGCGACTGTTATGCTGACCAACACTGCATGCAGTGTTGAGAGCGAACCTCAAAAGTAATTTGTCAGTGATCACTTGTACCAGAATTTTCTCCAACTTCAACATCATTAACGAGATCCTCATATGTAGTTAGAACTAAAACTACTATATTCTAGTACCGAGTAGGTTTTCTCGACTAATTGGGTTAGGCTACTATGAAGCAATTACTAACAGTAACCCCTCACACAACTTGCCGGAAAAGGAAATAGTAAGCAAGCTTTCCACATCCAACTTTATGCTGAAAATATAATATGCTTCCCAGGTTTGGTCGCTGCTTTTCAAGAAGCACAAAGCCCTAATATAGAAGGTCCAGAGGAGGACAACAAAGATGGTACCAGATTTAAGAGAGCGAAGTTACGGGGATAAAGGCTAAAAGCTCTAAATCTATCCACTTTGGAAGAGAGAAAAGTGAAGGGCGACATAATCACAACCTTCAAGTTTTTAAACAGATCCATGGCTGTAAGGTTCCCCTTCCTGGCCCAGGTTGCTGCACTATCCCCTTGCCTTCCATACACGTAGGTTGCTGGCATTCGGTCGACAAACACGCCCGTTCTCCACCTTATAAACATGACACTTGACAACATGACTCACACAACGTCTTATTATTAGCTGTAGATTTCTCGCGATGAGCGTTACACGGCAGCCTCACCTAACACGAAAATCTCGTCGTGAGCAAATAGAGTTCAAGAGATGATACCCCACGAGTGTAGAACTCTCTCCCCCATACAGTACAAAGAGGTACTTACACACATGCAGAGATTAAATGTATGTGGTAAATGCACTTTGAGATATAATAAGAGTGGGGGAGGATGAAAGGAAGAGGTAAGATAAGATGGTGGGATAAAGCTGGCAAAAAGGACTGATGGGAACAAGACAGCCGAACGGCAATACGAAGAGCGGGCAAGAGTGAAGGGTAGGAGGAGGGCAGTGCGAAGAGTGGCCACGAGTGAAGGGTTAGGGGCAGTGCAGAGTGGCTAGAGGAAGGGAAGGGTACGGGGAGGAAGGGAGATGCTAAAAGGAATGAGGTGGAAGCGAGGGGAGTCAGAGGAAACGTTGGCGTGTCGGAGAGAAGGAAGGGTCGGTGTTGGGGGGGATCAGAGGAAATGTTGAGGGAAGTGGTGGGGAGGGAGTAGTGGGTGGGTAGCCTGAGGTATTGTTGAGGGAAGAGAGGTGTGGAGGGAGGACCAGAAGGTGGGAGGGATGAGGGGTGTGGAGGGAGGACCAGAGGGTGGTGAAGGGTTGTGAGGGATGAGGTGGCACGCTGTGAGGCGAGGGAAAGAGAGCTGCACTGCAACTCTTGACCAGCTTTAGTGCACCAAGACTTAAGTCAACTTCAGTTAGGGCAGTGCGGAGTGCAGGTCAGGTACAGAGACCCTCCTACAGTGACAGATCAGGATCACGTAGCTGACGTCGCTACAGCAGGGGAGAGAAACGGGGGAGAGAAGGACTTCTTGAGGATAACTAGTGATCCACCATCCTTTAAGCCCTCCCCACTTCCCTTATCCAGCCACCATCCTTCACCTCCCCCTCCTCATTCATGAATGGGGTGAGATCTCAGCCAGGTGGAGGCATTCCCTTCTAGGGATGATGCACCTGCCACACACCACACTCCCCTCCAGCCTGGCAGCTTGAGCCTCCACGATCTCTCGTTACATCATCACTATCTCCCACTAATTACCATCATGGAATCCTCTCGTCTTCCGTGATTACAACCATTCAGCGTTTCCTGCTATCATTATAATCCATCGTTATCATCATCTCTCGCTGCGATATTCCCTTATCAGTCTCCTGTCCCTTCCATCGTATTCTTACATCACCGTCTCTTATCATATTCATAATTACCATCTCTGGTTCGGTGCCATCACAGTCGGCCACCTTACTTCCATCACCACTGTGTCTCTTGTCCTCTTCCTCCATCACTATCTCTTGTTCTCTCCTACTCGAGCGTGTGTCGTCTCGCCTTCTACATACCCCGCCTATCATCTACCTCAGCACTGCCACCATCTCACGTCTCTCGAGTCAATTACTCTCATCCTGTCTTCCATTTATTGTCTCACATCATCCTCATCTCCCGCCCCTAACCACATCTTCTAATAATGTCTCACTCCTCCATCATCAGTATATATATATCTCTATCTCCACCGTCAGCATTTTTCTCTCTTCTCCAACAACATTATCTCTTTGTGTCTCTTCCTTGATCAGTATCCCTGTACTCCCCTCCATCAGTATACGTCTCTCTCCTCCATCGTCCGTATCTCTCTTTCACTCCACCATTAAGATGTCCGCCTCTCGTACACTATCAGTATATCTATCTCTCTCATATTGTCAATATCTCTGGTTTCTGCTCCGACACCAATATCTCGCTCTCCTTCACCATCAGTATCTCCGCCTCTCCTTCAACATTCGTGTCTCTGCCTGTCCCCCAACAGCATCTTTATCTCCTTCACCATCAGTATCTCTCTCTCCTCCATCATCATGCACTCTCTCCTAAGGTGCCTTACATGGGTGCCAGATGCCTCAGGGGAGGGCCAGGTGCCTCAGGTGAATGCCCGGCGCTTCAGGGGAGTGTCAGAAAGTGTCTGGTGCCTTAGGGGAGTGTCGGGGAGAGTCTGGCGCCCCAGAGGAGTGTCAGGGGGAGTCTGGCGCCCCAGGGGAGTGTCAGGGGGGGAGTCAGGCGCCTCAGGGGAGTGTCAGGGAGAGTAGCATAAAACAAGAGTACTCGGGCAGCCGCCTCCGCCCGGTGGCCTCCCTGCACTAAGGGTGACCACCACATTTCCTCCCTGACGCTTTGAGCAAACCAGGTCAGTGTTGGTGACGCGTGCCTGCCTCCCACCGCCCACCACCACCACCACTCCTCCTGGTATCATTACCACCACTACCACTACTGGTGCCACTTCTGCCACCAGCATTGCCGTTGTCACTACCAGCAATACTACCACCACCACCGCCAGAACATATCTGTGGATGTCGATATATAAACAGTGGCTGTCGTTCAATTACTCCCGCTCTACCTGTCATTACATGAGAACATGGTCTGGTCAGTCCTACCTCCCTTATCTCATCCTCTCCCTTCCTCATCCTTCACCACTCTCCCCTCCATACTAATCCTCTGTCACCACTAATACTCTCCCTCTGATAGCCTGGCCAGGTCCTTGTATGTTCCCTACCGCCTCCTATCTGGTAGCCTGGCCAGGCGCTTGTACTCTCCCTACCACCTCCTATCTGGTAGCCTGACCAGGCCCTTGTACTCTCCCTACCACCTCCTATATTTGTGGTGTAGCCTGGTCCGCGCCCCTTGTACTCTCAGCGCCACCTCCGCTCCCTGTGGCAACCAGGGCCGCGCCACACGAAAAAAAACGTTGTGCTGAGCACCACACTGGTGAGAGCTCGCTCCGCGCCCCGGGCCAGACTTCATAATGCGTGCAGATTAGTACAAAATTCAATTGGTGGTATTATGGCGGAAGTCTGTTACAGGATGGCCTGGGGGCGGAGGCGCTGGTGGTGGCCTCCGCCTCACGCTGGGGCCTCCTCACCTCCTGCCTCTCCCCCCTCGCCTCCTGCCCCTTAGCTTACACCACCCTGGGTACAACTCTATACCTTCCCCTAACTTCGGGAGTATAAGTATATTCTTAAACTTACATCCATGAGTTCTTGTCTATCTCTATCCTTACCTGCACAGGCACGTGTGTATATATATATATATATATATATATATATATATATATATATATATATATATATATATATATATATATATATATATATATCGTAAACGTTTGATATAGGCAACAAGCATGTGAGGTGCCGTCGTACTTGGCTCTTCTCCCTCACAGCCTGCCCCTGGCCAGAGCTCACAAGCACTCCCGTCGTAAACCACCGTCCCTTTACGCCGTCGTCACCAAGGCAAACAACGACCAGTGCAGGAGGCGCTCGACCATCACCACCCAGGCACACACCACAGGTATCAAAGCAACAAAACACAGGCATCAAGGAAACTCACGCCATAAACCACATGGAAGCCTCTCCGCAAACTATTCCCTAACCAGCACCTTCAGGAGTTAAATAATGTGAAAAATCGCAGACTGAGAAAAAAAAAGCGCGGTGTTGCCTGCCCCGGCCGTCTCGCCCGCCCCGCCACGATTAATTGGGGGCCCGCGGGCCAAATACGATACTCCGGGGGCCCTCACGCCGCGTGCTGCGGGGACGACGGTGGGGACGTCACACCAGGGGGGATGGGGATGTCGCGCTGGGGCCAAGGGCGTCACACCAGGGCTGAATACTCTAGAGCGTCACACCAAGGGCTGAGGGCTCTGAACAGGAACTATAAGCGTCACATTAGGGACAGACGACTTCGTCCAGGGGCCGAAAGCGTCACACTCTAGGGACAGGGGACTTCGTTTAAGGACCAAGGGCGTCACACTAGGAACAGGGGACTTCGTTTAGGAACCAAGGGCGTCACACTAGGAACAGGGGACTTCGTTTAGGGACCAAGGGCGCCACACTAGGAACAGGGGACTTCGTTGAGGGACCAAGGGCACCACACTAGGAACAGGGGACTCCGTTTAGGGACCACAGCGTCACACTAGGGGCTGACAGTCTCATATACCCTGGTTCAGCTTTTTGACTCCAGGTCACCCACCGTATACCACATCGTTTCAATTCGTACTATCCCATGCACGCCTCTCACCCTCCTGAATGCCAATTCCCCTTTATATCCTGTAGCATAGCCTGCACAGTGCCATGCATGTGTTGGTTCAAGTCTTACTGATGGTGTTACAACCATATGTATCATTTTATGTGGGTTCCAAGCGATATTAAAAGAATAAATTCAGATGGCATTATTTCTTTCAATTATCATTTCACCATTTATTTTCTTTACTGTAAATCTTCCCAAGTAAAGGAAATTTCAGTCTTTACACTCACAAAATCCCAACACTTAAAGTATATTCTCGATATTTTCTAGAAAAGAAAAAAAACTCATAATCTGTCGTATCCTTCATGATTTTCGTGCAATTTGAAGATTTAATCGTAAATGTAATCACTCCATGTTTGGGTATATTGTGTGTGTGTGTGTGTGTGAGAGAGAGAGAGAGAGAGAGAGAGAGAGAGAGAGAGAGAGAGAGAGAGAGAGAGAGAGAGAGAGAGAGAGAGAGGACTGACTGGTTAGCCCTCATCTTCACGAGGCGTCCCCCACCGTACCCTCACATTACCAAATCTTACCTTAGCCGATTTAGTCGTTAATGGCAAATAAAACTTTTCCTAAATTTGGAATAATAAAATTTTGCACATCGCCATCTTTTTAGGGGGGAAGGAGGGGCGGGGGGGCTAGGGGGAGGTGCGAGATATGAGAGAGGATCTTTCATTTCTTTTACTCTTTTTTTTTCCCTCTCTCTTATTTCTTCCCGTCTAGAATGTGTTTGCCGAAAACGGCGACTTTTCCGTAAGATACGAACTGAGCCATCCATTTCCCCTCCTAATATGCTAATTTTATTGTCTGCTGTTTAATTTTTCAAAGCTGTTTGCACGGAGGGAACTGAGCAGAGAGTTCTGGGAGGAAGCTGTGTGTGTATATCTCTTGGGGTTTACCCTACCGTGAGAGCTGAGTGCAGTATACATTATCATCAGCAAGTGCCTCACTGTGACTGCGCGTGACTCTTTGCGACCTGAAGGTTCTCTTGAGCACACGTGAGGGAGTAACTCTATACGGACGACCTGAAGGTTCTCTTGAGCACACGTGAGGGAGTAACTCTATACGGACGACCTGAAGGTTCTCTTGAGCACACGTGAGGGAGTAACTCTATACGGACGACCTGAAGGTTCTCTTGAGCACACGTGAGGGAGTAACTCTATACGGACGACCTGAAGGTTCTCTTGAGCACACGTGAGGGAGTAACTCTATACGGACGACCTGAAGGTTCTCTTGAGCACACGTGAGGGAGTAACTCTATACGGACGACCTGAAGGTTCTCTTGAGCACACGTGAGGGAGTAACTCTATACGGACGACCTGAAGGTTCTCTTGAGCACACGTGAGGGAGTAACTCTATACGAAAAACAAAATTATGACCACATCTGCTGCTGATGAGGCGGGTCATCCTGGTCAATCCCCTCCTCCTTCTAAGGCTACCTAGCGCTACCTTACTAACATGGGAAATGGCAAACATACGAAAGAAGTACAATTGAATATTTAACACATACCAAAGAAAGATTATAGCCATGGTGGTCGTGGGCAAGATTTTAATGTAGTAACTGATGAAAGTATTGTATCTTATGAGAATGGCAAGTTCAACTTCCTCGCTAATGTGACTATATGGTTTTTATACGATGAAATATCTTGAAATACGAAAAAGTGATCGAGTGTAAAAAAAAAACACTTTCTCGAATAAATTGTTTATGGAGAGAAAAACGAAAAAAGTGTTGTTTTGTCCCGTCCTGCAGGTCGTACAGAAATAGGTTTCCAGGGTATCTCAAAGGTCCCCCGAGGACCGCCAAATGAAGATATGAAGCAGTTCTTTGCATTCTTCTTCGAAAGCAACGGCAGATGTCCCATACAGGTGTCTTCATATCCGCGCCTCTCAGGGAAGGGGGTATTGCTCATATTTACGCGTTTGTTACCTTTTAACTCCGTCTCACTGCAGTGGGATGGCTGTGCTGTCGACTGACTTGGTTTCCCAACAGAAAGCTGAAGGAACAAGATACAGTTGTGCTTGATGTATAGGTGCCCAGGCCACGTAACCCATGTACACTGTACTCCTTGGTACAACACTGTTCCATGATGTCCAGGCCACGTAGCCCATGTACACTGTACTCCCTCGAACAATACTGTTCCATGATGTCCAGGCCACGTAGCCCATGTACACTGTACTCCCTGGAACAATACTGTTCCATGATGTCCAGGCCACGTAGCCCATGTACACTGTACTCCCTGGAACAATACTGTTCCATGATGTACAAGACACGGAACCCAGGTCACTGCACAGTGTTTCCCGCCGACACCGCAATACCTCACACCGGTCCACAAATGTCCGATTCCTGAAAAGAGTGTAAGCAGTGCCACATCTACTCCACCTGTACAAAGGACTCGATATGAATTTATGAATATGACAAAAGACAGTGTGGCATGAACAAATACGAACGGTACGAGGTGAATGGACAAACGACACACACACTGCGAATGAAAAGACGTAGCCGAGCTGAGCGTTCTCATGTGTGTTCTGCTGTGTACAGCAGGTGGGCTTGGCCACGGCTCGTCCGACTCTCCTCCGGGAAGACTTACGAAGCAACAGCCAATTGAAACCTTTACACGCCATACCTTGTGATGCAAATGGCCTCCCTCCATATATATGATAGGCTACCGCTGGTTCTTGCAGCAGCAGCACCAGCACCACCACCGACCAAGGCAAGAGTCTCGTCCGCATGAGTTCTCAAGGACAGCGAGGGAGTTTGAGTTTATTCGGTATACAAATGGCTGCCAGCCAAGATTGCATCCATTGACACACTTATGTCTAGTGTGTTTCTGCGTGGCTGTGAACTTGAATGTATTTGAACGAATACGTGCAGGAAAAAGTAAGTTTTAAGTCGGGATTTTTTTTTTTTAATCCACTATTGTGTCAGAATTATAAGAATCACAGAATTATGGCGCTCTTGGTATACAAGGTAATTCAAGGTTAAATCTCCTAAAAATGTTTTTCAACTGATACAAAAAAAAAAGATGCGACAGAATCGTGTGTACTTTCTCATACCGAAACGGACTGTGTTAATGGTTTACATCAACGACTCTCAGCGTAAGTAACGCCAACTTGATCTTGGATCCTGACAGCAACTATTTCTTACGTTGTAAAACATTCTTCACGTTGTAAATCACCGAGCATTTCTTAAGTTTCCACGGGCGACCACGTCATTCAGTAAGTGATCGACCGTAGCAGAGATAGGGGTAAAAACCACTGGATTATTGTGAGGCTTGGCGTTAGACGGCGGGGAACACAAGAGAGCGAGGATGTTAAGCCCTTAAGCCCTCATGTGAAGTCGATGGATGTGTTGGCGGATGATCTGATGTGTTGGAGGATGACCTGATGTGTTGGCGGATGATCTGATGTGGTGGCGGATGATCTGATGTGTTGGCGGATGACCTGATGTGTTGGCGGATGACCTGATGTGTTGGCGGATGACCTAATAAGTTGGCGGATGACCTGCCTGGCTACATCCATGCTTTCCTTTTCCACTCGTAGAACGTAGCCGAGGTCTGCTTCGGTAATGGGTGAGGTACGAGTCGATGTGTTGATGATTATGACAGCAGAAGGTACGTCATGGCGTGCCGGATGGTGTGTGGTGGACAGAGGCAGGCAGGCAGGCAGGCAGGCAAGCACGGAGGGTATCGAACCCCTAAACGATAGCTCCTGGTGAGGGTTCGTAAAGCTAAAGCTTTCAAACCTGGAGAATTTATCGCATCGACGCCACCTACCCCCCCCCCCCCCCAATGTGGCCCAAGTCTCCACACTGTACCGTAATCCTCCAGACCACTTCCCCTTAGGCTTTGGTCTCCGTGCTATATAACGTGCTACCTCAGGGCCGTCCTCCTACCCACGAACATTCACCCTCTCTCTCTCTCTCTCTCTCTCTCTCTCTCTCTCTCTCTCTCTCTCTCTCTCTCTCTCTCTCTCCATCATGTTATCGACCACATCCGTTTTTAGCCCGTGTGTGTGTGTGTGTGTGTGTGTGTGTGTGTGTGTGTGCGCGCCCCACCCCTACCTGCTCACGCCTCGCTCCTGTCCCCGTCGCAAGACAACCCGAGAACAAGATTTTGGCTCACCAGGCCTGTGCCGCTCCGCTCTGGGTGGGTCCTGGCGCTCTTACCCCGGTGGTGAACCTCCTGGTCCTCTTCTGTGGACTTGACTATTGTTGGTGTGGCAGTGAAGTTGTTGGTGCTGTGGCAGTAAAGTTGTTGGGGGTGTGGCAGTGAAATTGTTGGTGTGGCAGTGAAATTGTTGGTGGTGTGGCAGTGAAGTTGTTGGCGCTATGACAGTGAAGTTGTTGGTGCTGTGGCAGTGAAGTTGTTGGTGCTGTGGCAGTGAAGTTGTCGGAGCTATGGCAGTGAAGTTGTTGATGGTGTGGCAATGAAGTTTGATTTCGTGATGGTGTGGTTACTGGTGTTGTAGCAGTACAGTTGTTGGTGTCGTGTTGGCGATTTCATTGGTGACGTTTTGTTGGTGAAGTTGCTGGTCTGATGTTGGTGAGGATAAGGGTATTGTGATCATCACTGTTGGCGCTATGTAGGTGAAACTGTTGGTGCTACGTTTGGCGACTCTGTCGGTGCTATGTCGGCGGCTCTATTGGTGCTATGTTGGCGAAACTGTTGGGGCTTTATTGGTAAAACTGTTTGTGGCATGTTCTTGAAACCGCTGGTGCTATGTTGGAGAAACTGTTGGTGCTATGTTGGTGAAACCGTTGGTGCTATGTTGGAGAAACTGTTGGTGCTATGTTGGTGAAACCGTTGGTGCTATGTTGGTGAAACCGTTGGTGCTATGTTGGTGAAACCGTTGGTGCTATGTTGGTGAAACCGTTGGTGCTATGTTGGTGAAACCGTTGGTGCTATGTTAGAGAAACTGTTGGTGCTATGTTGGTGAAACCGTTCGTGCTATGTTGGTGAAACCGTTGGTGCTATGTTGGAGAAACCTTTGGTGCTATGTTGGTGAAACCGTTGGTGCTATGTTGGTGAAACCGTTGGTGCTATGTTGGTGAAACCGTTGGTGCTATGTTGGTGAAACCGTTGGTGCTATGTTGGTGACACTCCTGAACCTTCAGTGGAGCCAGACTCCCCATCATCACTAGCAGTCATCATGGTTGAGGACCAACAACAGCGCTACCCTCACCACTGCCTCGCGAGTGGAGCCTTCACTAACCCGGGTTCAACATGCCTTCCACTCACCGTCCATATAATAACAACAACCTAAACTGCAAGACGGACGGATGACCTGACGTCAACCAAAATTGCACTAAGGTTCTCAGAAAACATGTTGGAAGTTACTTGAGGAAAGAAAGGGGGGGAAAAATATATCAAAATCATAAAACGATGAATGAATTGCAAGAATTAGCCAAATAGATAAACGACACTGCAACAAGTGGCACCCACCCACTCTGACCGAGAGAAGATATGCAAGTCTCTCGACACACAACACAGGCATGAAATCGAGATCAGGTGTGTGCAAAGCACCATGTACGTGAATTTACTGCATATTACTGGCAGTTAGAACTTGATCACTGACAATCAAACTAGGGTTACAGGTGTGAGTGGGTGGGCAGGAGAAAGTAGCTCGACGTGGATATTAAGACAACCACATCAACAGAACGTCATACGCCGTACTTAAACCCACTACACACGAAGTGGACACGGGGAGAGAGAGGAGTGTGTTAGTTCACAATGCGGGTGACTGAGGCGGTGCGCCAGAGCACACAGGACGCAAAAGGAAAACAATTTCACATCTCAACCGTTGTGAACGTATCTAGTTCTTATATAGACATGCCGTTCTCACACACATGAAAATGGCTCTCATGGAGATGTTCTGAATATTCCATGAATATTCTAAATATTCCATGAATCTCGTGAAATAAATCACAAATCGGTAAAAGATTTGGATGCAACTTCTTCCTCGTTGACTGATGGGCTAAGCAACGAGAAGTGCAAAATAAACCATTGGATGATTGGCTGAGGAGCGAAACATCAACAATACAATAACCAATCACCATTGGTTAAGCCACTGGAGAGTGAAAATATAACACCATAGCGGGAGAGGTGTGTCCAACGTGCAAGTCGCTGGTTTACGGCAGGCTTCGGGGAACAGCACTTACGAGTCCAGTTTTTGCCGTCTCGTCTTTCCAGTGACCAGGTATTACCTAGTGCAAGGCTGGAGATGTGGGAAGATGAGCAGACTGGACACTGAGAATGATACTGTAAGGTGATGATGCAAGTGTGGTGGGGTTAAGCACCAGGGCAAGTGACGAGACCATGATGATGTGGTGAGGGAGTACGTTAAGTGTGAGAGGGTGGAGGTCTGAACGCAGAGGCAGGTGGCCGGAGAGTCTTTGGCTTCGGGAGAGAAAGATGTGGGTACAGTAGATGCTGAGGGGGTATGGTCGATGGAGGACACGTTAATGCCTCACAGTGACTCTTGTAATGCGAGGCACTGTGCGGACCTACGAGTCATGGCGAGGTATAGTGGTAGGAGCCACAAAGTCAATCTCTCTCTCTCTCTCTCTCTCTCTCTCTCTCTCTCTCTCTCTCTCTCTCTCTCTCTCTCTCCTAAACTCTCTTTCTCTCTCTCCCACTTTCTCAAATCCGTGACCATCCCTCTCCCTCTCTCCTCCTCACCTGGATATCACAAATCTTCCCTCCATTACCGGCGGCCTCTCGCACCACCCGCCCGTAATGACTCTGTTCCTTGATGGATATGTCTATATATTGAGGGCGTCGCCAGGACAGGTGGCCGGGCCGGGGGAGGAAGGAGGGTGGGGAGAAAGGAGCAGCCCCTGACAGCTGGTAATGAAGTACATTTCATTCCCCGGGACCTTAGTTTTAGTCATTATCTACGTAATTATATGGAAATTCCAGCCCGGTAGCGACACGGTGGGTGAGGGAGGTCATCCCTGCCTCGCAGAGGTTGGGGGAGGGTTCCTCCGTGTGGTGTTGTGTTCTCTCGAGCACACAGCTCCGCCGGCTGTGTGTTGTGAGGTGCGGGGGATAAGGTCGGTGCAGTGGATCTCCGCTGCTCACTGTTATCTCCGTCACTATCGATCCCGCGAGATGAGAATGTTGTAAGAGTTGTGGACCGTCTTGTGAGAGGGAAGGAGGGAGAGGGGGGGAAGGTCGTGATGACGTCGGGTGCGGCGAGTGGTGATGAAGACTCAGGAAGAGAGAGAGAGAGAGAGAGAGAGAGAGAGAGAGAGAGAGAGAGAGAGAGAGAGAGAGAGAGAGAGAGAGAGAGGAGGGAGAGGGAGGGGGTTAATAGGCTGCGTGAAGGGCTACATGAGGGGAACTGCGACGGAGGCGAGGGGAAGTGACAGCTCATAATGGCCATAATGACGGTCGCCTCACTCCCTATCACCTGGCTTTCGCTCATGTGGGGATGAATGGAAGCTTCAGGGCTTTGAAATCAGCGGGTCCCTTGGTCATCGAGGTGTCCATGTCGCGGCTGTCTGTTCCCTGCGACCAACCGCTCGCTCCACCCCACCTCTCCTCTGGCATCAATATCGCTTTTCAACTGGTTATCACATACGTTGAGGAGCCACACTCCATGTGGTGGTGAACACCTCCTCCTTCCTGCGTGCGAGGCCTCTCCTGAAGGTGGAGTACCCACGCAGGTCTCGAAAGACGAGGTCCCTCCCCCACCTTCTGAAGGTGGAGGGAGAGAGAGAGAGAGAGAGAGAGAGAGAGAGAGAGAGAGAGAGAGAGAGAGAGAGAGAGAGTAGAGACATGGTACTTACAGACTAGGTTAAAAGACGGGGGAAACGAGAAAGTAAAACAAGCATCAATCACAGAGACACAAAAGGAAAAGGTTAGAGGCTTTTAAGATTCGTTCATAGTGGAAGAGAGAAGAGTGAGGGGTGACCTGAACACACCCTTTTAAGTTTCTAGGTCAGACTGATGACATAGACAGAGAGACAAAAGTTCCCCGAAAAGTTGCAGGGATAGTACAGTCAGAGGTCATGACTACGTTCCTGCCCTGGCTGCCCCATGGCAAAATATCGTCGTAGTAAGTAAGTAAGTAAGTAAGTAAGTAAGTAAGTAAGTAAGTAAGTAAGTAAGTAAGTAAGCAGCTAGGTAAGTAGGCAGGCAGGCAGGTAGGTAAAAGAGAAAGTACGCAAATAAGTAGGTGAGTAGGTAGGTGAGCAGGTAGGTGGGTAGGTAAGCAAGCAGGGAAGGAGGTAAGTAGGTAGGTGAGCAGGTAGGTGGGTGGGTAAGTAAGGAGGGAGGGGTCCCCTGTAATACCTCCCATACACATCCTGCCACATCAACCGTCTTTTCTTCTCCTTTTTTCAAGCAAGTTTATCAAACTCTTGCATTTCGGTGTACTCGCTCTCACCACCACCTCTCACATCCTTGTCCTCCTCCTCACCTCTCACATCCCTGTCGTCCTCCCCACCTCTCACGTCCCTGCCCTCCTCCTCCCTCTCACATCCCTGTCGTCCTCCCCACCTCTCACATCCCTGCCCTCCTCCTCCTCCTCCCCACTAGCTCTCCCAGCCCCGCCAGCCAATGATCAGGGTGAGCTGGCTTCCCTCCCTCCCCGCCGCCCACACCTGCGGCCTGCGTATCGCTCGCTGGTGGAGATTATTTCCACAGGGACCTCCGCCCCCCCTTGACTGACGCCGCTAAAGGCTGGAAGATTACTCTCGCTACCTCTATCAATTTTCATCTTTAGTGGGAGGTGTTGGAGGGGGTGGGAGGGAGAGGGGGGGCTAGGCCAGCCGGCGGGTGGGCTAGGCCCTGACCCACCACCGCCTCCCTCCCTGACTTAGCGGCTGGGCTGAAGGGGGTGGATGAGTCAGATGGCGTTTGTGAGTCAAAGAACAGTGGGTAAAAGTCTTGTAGGTGAAAGTGCGGCTGGGTAAGACGGTGTGGGTGATTATGTGGGTAGGGAGAAAATGGGTGAAGGTGGGCGTGTACATGGGTGAGTGTGGATATATGCGTTGGTTGCAGCGTAGGTGATTAAGTGTGTGGCTGTTTGTGTACGGGGTGACAGTGCAGATGGGTAAGTGTACAGGTGGGGTGAGGAGATATGTTGATGGGTTAAGTGAACTGGCGAGTGAATTTTATGAACAAGGCAATGAATGAAAATGAAAGTGAACGAATATGTCTGAGTGAACACACGTATTTGGCTGGGAGATCCTGTGTGTCGGTGTTGGCGGAGGGAAAAATGAAAATCAAATTGGGATGAGTGTGTGTGTGTGTGTGTGTGTGTGTGTGTGTGTGTGTGTGTGTGTGTGTGTGTGTGTGTGTGTGTGGTAGAGTTAGTGTGTGTTCGTGGATGTTCATACGAGTGTTATTAGAAAATGTATGACTGAACAATTGTATGTATCAGTGTGTGTGTGTGTGTGTGTGTGTGTGTGTGTGTGTACACTGGCGTATTCACAGGTGACTAGACCAGGGCGTCTCTGTATGAGGGACTGCTTCAACCACATCCATCAGGTGTACATACGTACACTCACAATCCACCACACCTAGGGAGAACCAACGACCACCAGACGGTCCTCGGGTATACACACCAGAGGTCCTGGCTGGAGGCGCATCTCTCTCCCTCACTAACCAACAGGTGCCTCACGTCCATCAGATGAGATGAACTCATGAAATCAGCTCTGCTGGTCGGTCGGGTAGGTGGATCATATCATGCCCGAGGTGATCAAGAGGGAGGGAGTGTTCACATCTCCCGCTGTGACATGACCTGTTCCTAACTGCAAAGCAGAAGAACACTTGGCCATACGAATCACTTTACCGTTTCCTGAATAAAAACAAGATATGCATCAAAATGGCGTATTTCTGGCCGAAAAAGAACTGGACACGATGAGCACAGTGGCGTTGGTGTCCACAGTAGAAATATATTTAAACGACGCCGTAACTGCGTTGAGCCTAGTGATTGATATGGGTTGTAAATGCATGACTCTGTTTGGGTATTGAGTGTATTGTTCTGTATGCATACAGAATGCACGGGATGTGTGCATCAGAGTGCATGGCTGCGGATGGACACCGTGGGTGTGGATTTGGGTTGGATGATGGCCACCGGGTTACCATGGGTGGATTTTCGTGTGATGGATGAATCTTGGATGTGGTGGATGCTGGATGTATGATACTAAAAAGGTGGCCAGTAAATGGTAAGGGACTGGCAGGGGTTTATGAAGTGGTGGTGGAACTTACTGTTGTGGGTGGCATACAGCAGAGGGGCTCTAGTGTAGTGGAGGAGGGGTATGGCGATGTAATAGTCATTATTGTGATGGTGTGTGGTGGCGATGGAGTGGCATTGTAGGTGTTGGTGAGGGTGTCTTTGTGGTATAGTGAGTATGTTGGAGTTCTATACTGGAGACTGTTATGCTGAGAGTATGATGGTCTATGTTATAGTGGAGGTATGACGGAGGACGATGTGCATGAGGTACGATGGGATATGCTGTGGTAGGGGTATGCTGGAAGACGTAGTGGGAGAGGTACGATATGGAAACGTGACGGTAGAACTATGATGGAGACCATGATGGTGTGATGAAGGCTGTTATTACGACGGGCTAACATGGAAGCTGTCTGCCGGGATATGTATGACGGTGGCAGGTATAATGGAGGGTGCTACGGTGGAAGAAGGATGGAAGATGGTACGTTTTGTGGTGTCATGGCATTTGTGATGGTGGCAGGTATGATGGAGAAAGGTATGATGGTGGCAGGTATTACTGTGGTCTCAGGGTATGGTGGTAGGAGGTATGATGGAGTGAGTTGTGAGGGGTGTCTTAATTCTCAGGGGGTTCTGAGTAAGGGGTGTGTGATGGTAGAGGGGTAGTAGCCTATGACTGAGGGTACCATGAGGGAAGGGGTATCACTGAGGCTTGTCGTGATGCAAGGGGGGTACGATGGAGAGATGTCGTGATGTAGGGGGTATGCCTGAGGAATGTCGTGATTGAGGGGTTACGTGATGGATGGGGGTAGAATTGAGGGGTATTGTGATGGAAGGGGTACGGTGAGGGGGTATGACTCTTGGGCGTCTTAATGTTGAGGTGGAGAGGGACGAGGGGTGGGGGGTCATGACTGAGGGCTGATGTGATGCATAGGGGTATGATGGAAGGGGGTGGTGATGGAGAAGGGGAAGGAGGAAGAGGAGGAGGGAAGCGGGGTATTACTGAGGGTGTGCGGTGCTGGAAGGGTAGGGTGGGGTGGATATGAATGAAGGGTGTGGTGAGGATGCGTCGTGGTTAAGGGAGGCAGGGGAGCAGTAGGGGTGCAGCAGGAGGCAAGGCGTGTCGGCGACCATTACCAGCTTTCCGGGCGTCAGTCTCGCCAGATATGTTGTGATGCATCACAGGGCGCCGGCCGACCCCCTCCATCCATACTACTCTTTTAACATATCGTACTCAACAACATATTCATGCTGTACCAAGCCGTACGTTAGAGGTTATATCTGAAAGTGTGCATGAGTAATGCTAAGAATTATTCACACTGTGTTAATAAGACCCCCTTCTGGATGTGCCACATTATCATCTATACTCAGGAAGAAATAGAATCATTCACGCCTCACTGGACTACAACGAGCCATTCTCAACTCAGCTGGTCCATCACGTCACGAAGTCTGTCACACGCAGATCTTCTCCGTCACCTGGCAACGTGTTATAAGACCTCTCTCTCTCTCTCTCTCTCTCTCTCTCTCTCTCTCTCTCTCTCTCTCTCTCTCTCTCTCTCTCTCTCTCATATTTTTGGACTCTTCTCCCGATACCTCTGCCGTATGTACATGGGAGTACAGGGGAGGTCTCTGACGGAGGTATCTTCCGGGGAGGGGACAGTACTAGCTAGCAACCTCAATTCCTAATCTGTACGGATGTAGATGGGATCACAGTGAGGCAGAAGGCGAGAGAGTTTCTTTAGTGTCTTCAATATTCCAAGAACCTTCCCTAACACTCGATCACGTACATTTCGCTGGATTTCTTTCAAAAATTCTACTGTTCTCGCATATCTTCCATCGGAATCACCTCTCCCCTGTAGGTAGTGTGTGTGTGTGTGTGTGTGTGTGTGTGTGTGTGTGTGTGTGTGTGTGTGTGTGTGTGTGTGTCCCGTGATGGACTGACCAAATATTGATTACGTTTTCCACTAACGCTGGAGTCCTGCAGGGCTCTTGTTGATGCCCGTCACCTCTTACGTTAACACACCAGCTGACCACAGGAACTCGCGCAACTGATGTTGCCAGTCGCTGGAGCACTGTGACATTCTGTTCATCAGGTCTATGTCCATTTTCATAATGGCAGCTAAGACATCATTCCTCATATGTCATTTGTTAGTGTATTCATGTCCAACAGCCTGTGGGTGTACACGCCTTCATCACCGTGTGTGTAAACGTCTTCATCATCCCTGTGTGCGCATGCACACGTACACGCACAACAGTAAGACTCTCTGGCCTCAACCTTACGGCTCCGGTCAGAGGTCACGTCGTCATACTCGTGGAGGTTAAATATGCATGATCAACATTCCTTCTTTACATTGTGTGTTGTACCAAACGTTTAGCTTCGCTCGCCACTTGTCAGTGTACATCACCCGGTATAACCGTGCATTACCCAGTGTAAGTAAGTATCACCAACTGAAAGCGTTTACTACCGAGTGTAAGCGTACATCACCCACTGCAAGCGTACGTCACCCTCTGTAAGCGTACATCACCAAGGACACGAGTAGTAGCAGCAGCAGCAGCAGCAGCCAGGACATCAGCCACCAGAGGCATGTTCCCCCTTGTTGACTGTGAAACTTGAGTCTGGTCAGCCAGTGGTGGTGGTGATGGAGGAACGTACCTCACCCACACCGGCCGAGTCTACTCAGCCTGTGAGCCTGGTTCGCTTGTGGTGTAGCAGGTGCCCCGTGCAACCTGGCTGAGTCTGGTTAGCTTGTGGTGGTGGGTGTTAGCCACGATGCATGCGGTTAGTTTTTCTTTTTTTTCAATTTTGATCGCTTTTTACCAAAGCACATGTTGTGGCGTTGTTAAAGCACAGTCGCTCTCGGCAAAACTGAATGTATGGAGTAACACAACCGCCCTCCCAACTCAAGTCTTAAAATACCACTCCATTACATATACAACCATCGTAAATCACACTCCCCAGACAAACACGAGTCATATCTTCCCGTCTACGCTCTGAACATCACTCATCCCTACAATACTACGAGCACCGATTCAACACATCCCATGACCCTTCATGCCCACGATGCAACTACCATTATGAAGACACCTGCCACTTATTGCTCGATTACCCCACACTCTCCCTACACAGGCACACAAATATCACCAATCTTTATGACCTATGGTCCTACGTGGTGGACGTGGTCAACTTTCTGAGCTCTGCTGGAGTCAAATAAAGACAAAGGGGACTCCTGAGGCAGTCTTTATGACCTATGGTCCTACGTGGTAGACGTGGTCAACTTTCTGAGCGCTGCTGGAGTCAAATCAAGACAAAAGGGACTCCTGAGGCAGAAAGTAGGTAGCACGTATGTGCCACTGTAGTCGTTTCATCCGCTTGTGGACGGAAGGTGAAGCGAGTCACAGGAATGGGAGAGGGGACTAAGGTTAAAGGTACACTGAGGATTGTGTGGAAGGAGATGCTGGTGTCTAGTTAGGGCAAAGATGGTCATGTTAACAGGTTTAGTTGTCCCGACAGTGTTGTACGGATGAAAGTCTTGGGTCCCGAAGGAAAAGGACAGGACGTACTGGATATGAAATGCATGAGGACAATAAGTGGTGGGAGGTTGTGCTCATCCTGCATGGAATGACGGTGCAGAAAGAGAGGCGCGGTAGTAAGCGCAGCGTGATTGAGAGAGCTGACAACGGTGTAAAGAAATGGTTAAGACTTATGGATATGAACATGAAAAGACTGACTAAAATGATCCTTATGTCAGAGGTAAAGAAGACTTTGGGGTATCGGGACCTAAACATTCAGGAGGGTGAGAGGCGTGCATGGGATAGAATTAACTATATCGATGTGGTAAATGGGAGGGGTGAGGAGGGACGTGCTCTCAAAAGACTTAACCACAGTACATGAAACAGTCAAAGTAATCCATGGATGAGACTGTAGGGCTTAGCTGGAGATGGAAGGCTCCGGTTACGTTGCATTATACATCACAAATGAGGCCGTTGCTCGTCTGTTCCACACGCTACCTCGCCTAGGCGGGAGATGCAATTGTTTATGGAGAAACTAATCACACACACACACACACACACACATACACACGACCGCGGTCCCACTGGTCATAACAGCGGTTACCTAAACGTCACCCTAACGCATCCTAATTGTTACCCTAACGTCACGTAAATAACTCAAGCGTTACCCCCGCGTCAGATCACCATCACGCCTGCATAACCCCAACGTTACCCCCAAACATATCTACCGCAACAACAGTAAAACCCCCAGACGTACGCCAGCGTAACACCCGAACATACATTCACTATACCCCTGTCATACATTTATACCAACCCCAGAATCACTCCAGCCCCACCGTTACCCCGAGTTCGATACACTGTCACCTCAACCTATTATCATTTTCCCCCTACGAAAAAACAAGGCATCACCCCAAAATAACCTCAATGTCGCCCCGGCAAAACCCCCCCTCACACAGTCAACCTACTGTACCGCACCGCCGTCAGACCAATACCACCCGAGTGTCGCCCTAGCATGAGTTTCAGTATGGCGGGAACCTAACGCCCGGTATGGTCCCCGGAATAACCCTGGTCTAACCTGGGGCCATAATCGGGTGGCACCATTGTGTATTCTCTTTGTGTGGCTGGCACTAAAAGCATCGGTTACGAGTGCATCCTCTTAGCAGGATTAGTGCCTCCATCTCTCACTGATGACGACTTACTAATAAATGAATAATGATGGAAATTAATGAATAATTAATAAAGAAGCGCTTGCCACCATAAGAGCCTCGGTATTTCCAGCGGGTCGCCAGAGTTTCTGAGTGTTTCGTTCCATGTCAGAGCAAAGGTGGGCGGCGGCCAGTGGCCTCGCCCGCGCCGCCCCCGTCTGCAGCCCACCACCGCCCCCACCGTCAGCACCGCAGACCCACCGTCTCCCCACCGCCGCCCACTTGTCTATGAGCTCGCTAACAGGTACCAAATTCCAGCGCGCTGCCCTTAGTGTTAAACTTAGAGAAGCAATTCAGAGCGAAATGCCCCGGCCATTTTAGTGTAAGGAGGGAGCAGTGTATTTGGTGTAATGTGTAGCACGGCCACTGTACCGCCGCCGCCACGGGTTAAGCCTTTCTCCCACTGCCATTCGTCCACAGTTTCGTTCGCTGGGATAAACACATACGTGTCTGTCTCACCCTCCGACGTCATTCAACACTGAGGGATTCACTACGGTAAAGCTACGGGAGTGTAGGTCTTGCTGGTGGGTCTTCGGCGTCGTCTGCTGCGAGAGGATGGGTGTCTGAGGAGGAGAACCGGTTGGACGAAGCGAGGGGAAAGCGGCGAGGCACAGTGAGGGAGGCTGGCCGGGACGAGGTGCATCGCTGTGAAAGCCGCAGCCCAACCATCTGAGCCTTGCTGCCCCGGGGAAAGGGAGGTGGGTGGGGGCCACGCCAGCACCCACATATTAAATGGAAGGGGAACGATAATGTTTACAGACGAAGAGGGAGAGAGAGAGGGGGAAAAATGCGCCTTAGGATAATCAGGAAAATGGAGCGGAAGCTCATTAGACAATCGGAGCAACAGATGATACAAGGAGGAGGAGGGGGAGCGGGAGGCTGCCTGGGTACACCAGGTCGTCGTGGTAAATAACAACATGTAATTATACCTGGTATTGCCACTAGAGACAGGAGACACTACACTCCCACGCTACTGCATGTGGGGTAAGAGAGAGAGAGAGAGAGAGAGAGAGAGAGAGAGAGAGAGAGAGAGAGAGAGAGAGAGAGAGAGAGAGAGCAATGGTAATTAGCAGAAGAGAGAAGTTCCACCAGGAGGCCAAGATATCGGCGTCTCCTGGAAAAGTAGTTTCCAGACGTGTCGTCTCGGCGGCAAGTGTGAGTCCGCTCAGATGGCGATGGACAAAATCCATTACAATCAAGGATGCAGGTTTCACACTGGGTAATCTAGCCAAGTAGCAGCAGACCTGGGGACTCACCACACACGGAAGTCCTCCTAGGACGACAGAGTTGCATATTGCTTGCCAGACAAAGCCGAAGAACGCCCTACCCACCTCTGTCATGGTGCATGATCTACTTCCCTGAATCATGAGTCGTACTTAGGTGCATGGCACTCATGCCCAGTACCCTGGCCTACCCGAGGGGTCGGGGTCCCATCTAATCCTAAGGCTCCAGACATGAGAGGTGCTACACAGGACCACACCATCGTGAGGGAGGGACGACGACCCGGGTGTCATCACGACTCCCTCTGACCACGCAACGACCGTAGCAAACAACTGACAAAAGGACTAAAATAAAACAGCATAATATCAATCCCCCGTTTCATTCTGAGTCTACTGTATGCAGTTTTCATTCAGACGTTGTATTACTGTATTCTTGTATCCATGAGTTTGAACTGCCAGAATCTACGTTCATAAATCACAGATTTCGGGTCTGGTATATTTGTATAACGTCAAGCAAAGTCTCCGTGTATGCTGGAGAGGGTCAGTGACAGGGCAATTGTGTATTCCTTGCAGGTCACGATGGTCTCCGTGTATTTGCGGAAGGTCACTACGGATCAACATGTACACCTGACGACGGTGAATACAGTTATGGTTTCACTTTAAGGGTCAGTGTATGCATCCCTAGAAGGTCATCATGGGTCATTGTAGATCCCCAGATTATCAAGTCGAGTCATCATGGATAAGAGTAATGACAACACAGGCGCAGATGCCAAGTGTCACTCAGGCCCAAGCATCTATAACCCTCCCCTCCTCCGTCGTTCCAGTCCCACCAAGCCTCCAGATCTGTCGTTCAAGTTCCAGCCCAAGTTCGACGATGACACCTGCTGTTCCAGACGGATTTTTCTGAACCTGTAGTTCCAGTTCCAGGCCCAACTCCAGACGCAGCTGCTGCTACTGTTCCAGGCTAGATGATCTCGACCTGTTGTGCCAATGCCAGCTCAAGAGCTACTCCTACCGATCCCTAAGATATGTCGTTCACCACCTCCTCCTCCTCCTCCAGATGTGCTCCTCCTCCCCCTCCTCCTCCTCCAGATGTGCTCCTCCTCCCCCTCCTCCTCCTCCAGATTTGCTCCTCCTCCCCCTCCTCCTCCTCCAGATGTGCTCCTCCTCCTCCTCCAGATTTGCTCCTCCTCACCCTCCTCCTCCTCCAGATGTGCTATTCTCACAGCTGACCCTTCGATATACCAGCGTATAAGCTCGGTATATCTCTGCCCGCGAATATATCATCGTTGGCTTTCAGATATATCGCCGTATCATCGTATACCCCCCCACACACCCACCACACTCCCTAGCACAATATATCGCTCTGGTCCACTAATGTCTCACTGGGCCAAACTGGCCCCCAGTTCTATCCAACTTGCCCAAAATGTTTCCTTATATCCCCCAAAAAACCCACTGATATGTTTATATAACCCTAGCCGTATAGGATAACACTGTCATCCCTCGACGTAACATGCATGGCACGCAAAGTCTATAGTCTTATAACTGGAACCCCGGTATCATCACTGTACCCTTACGTAGGTCAGTCTGAAGGTCTGTGCACAGGCCATGTTGGTCCTTAGCCGCGCCACATATATACCGCTGTAGCCGGGACAGCCCAGGGCGGCAGGAACTATTATGAACAGATCACAACTATCAACACCTCACACTTCCCTCACCAATATCTATTTTTTTTTTAAATCATACAAAAGATTTATCTTGATCGTTAGATACTTTTTTTTCTCTCTCATACCTTTTCCGGTGTGTGTGTGTGTGTGTGTGTGTGTGTGTGTGTGTGTGTGTGTGCGAGCGCGTTGGTCGTGGATGTCCGCACCGATGGTCGTGTAGGAAGCACACAGCACGTGCGGCGGGGCAGGAAGCACACGCCTGTGGGTTTAATCCTTAAATGAGATGGGGAGGCGTTTCCCGTGGGCGGCCTGGGTGGCGGGGTCAACAGATGGCGTGGGCGGCTCGGTGTCCACGGGTGGCGTGGGTGGGTACGTACGTTGGTGACAGGAAACCATTGACCCATTCGTTTTTTTACCCTGTCATTCACTGTACCATCACTATCATTGTCCCTGTACCATCACTATCAGTGTACCATCTTTTTCAATGTATCATCACCATCAATGTACCATCACCATCACTGCACCATCACTATCAATGTACCATCACTATCATTGTCCCTGTACCATCACTATCAATGTACCATCATTTTCAATGTATCATCACTATCAATGTACCATCACCATCACTGCACCATCAATATCAATGTACCATCACCATCACTGTGCCATCACCATCACTGTGCCATCACCATCACCGAACCATCAATATCAATGTACCATCACCATCACTGTGCCATCACCATCACTATACCATCACTATCAATGTACCATCACCATCACTGTACCATCACTATCAATGAACCATCACCATCATTGTACCATCACTATTACCATAGCAACACCATCATTACAGCAGTACCATCATAATCACTACATATCATCACTTATCATCACCACTTTGATTACGATGAATGACGTCACAACCACTAAGTTTAACGTACACACATTGTCACGACCATCTCGTCATCATCATTACCTCCCTCATCACAGCAGTCGGAATAGTGATCACAGCCACCATCACCATCATCATCATCACTACCATCATCACTATCATCATCACTACCATCATCATCATCACTACCATCGTTTCAATGACACATTACACACCGCCAGAGTCATCATTATTCATCACGTAACCTCGTCACTCCAGGTCATCTCGGTGGCTATGGTGCCGTGATAAGCCGGCACCATCTACCAATCTATCTATCTATCTATCTACCTATCTATCTATCAGTTTATACCGGGTGGAACACTATATCAACAACCTGGCCATTGAAGATTAAAGAGCGGACACACAGACAACTGAGAGGGAAAGTGTAGTAACTATAAGAGAAACGTGGGGGGGTGAATATCTAGGGGGAGGAGGAGAATGGAGTTCAGGGGATAAAGGGAAAAGTTTAAGAAAAAATCTAGGGGAAAGTATGGAATAGGGGGGAAAGTTTAGGGGAAAAGGGAAAGGTTAGGAGGAAATATGTTGGGAAAAGGGAAATTATACATGGGAGAGGTAAGAGCTGAGGGAAGATCAGGAAAATCCAAGATAAGGGAATCAGAAATTGAAGGTAATGTGAGAAATGGAATAACATAGAATAAAGACAAAATGTGAATAATGAAAAACGAGACCAGAGAGTGAAATAAGCAAATGGGGTAAACATGGGGATTTGGGAAGAAGGATGGACTGATAGAAGAAAGATGAAGGAATAAAAAGACAAAAAAGAAAAAAAAACGGTAGAAAAGACATGCGACAGTTAGGTGGAAGCACACTGGCAAAGAAAACGAGACGACGGGGCATTAGCCCCTCGCTTTATGGCAGGATTAATCATCCATATTAATCCCTCAAATCTCTGATCATCCTAATGACTCACGGATCCACTACAATCCGTAAACGAATACTTCATCTAATCTTTATTTTCTTTTCTTTCGTTTGTATTTTCGTCAGCGAAAAAATAATGTCGATTTTATATAGATAAAAAAAAATTGAAAAGATGATCTCAAGAGTAATCATTCTACTTTTTTTTTTCTTATTTTCTCACAAGTTTTACGCGATACGTCGTCCCAGACTAACACTTCAGCAAGACCTCACACCTCGTATTCTAAGACTAACTTACCTCATGTAAAGTTGGTAACGGCAGCTGGCAGTGTATGTGTGGCATAACACTTTAATGATGCCCCCCCCCCCACGGAAGAAGGATGCCAGGTATTTCCCAGTGCCTGCATTATATAAACCTCTTCCTCCTCCTCCTCCTCCCCACCTTCACTGGTCTGGTCTGTGGCCATGGGTGATACAGTCCACACTCCCCCGTACACGACGACATGACCCACCCCCGTAGAAGAGGATAGACCCCCCCCCCCCCATACATGAGAAACCACGTACATGAGAGAGAAAAAAAAACCCGTCCATGAGCTAAACTCATTAATGAGAACACCCCCGTAGAGAGAGAGAGAGAGAGAGAGAGAGAGAGAGAGAGAGAGAGAGAGAGAGAGAGAGAGAGAGAGAGAGAGAGAGAGAGAGAGAGAGAGACCCCAGTACACTTACCTCGCCAGGGTAGAGGCGTAGGAAAGTCGACAGGCGAGTCAGGGCGTCAGGCTGGTGGACCAACTGAAACAAGACGATCGAGTTATACCAGCAGGTTATGCATTAACGAATATTAACATGGTAAACTGAGAAGGTTAAACACTACACTTCATGGTCACATGATGACTTATTTTCTAATCCAATACAGACGAGTATCGGCTTTCCTCAAGCCCTTTCTCAATAGAAAAGGGCTCGTGACACTGTATTGGGTTAGAAAAGTGTGGCCTTTCAACTCACGTTAAACTAAATCAAGACAGATTCAACATTTTCACTGATGCAACATGTAAGGATATTGCTTCTATGGGTGCATGTCGCCACGCAAACCCACAATGTTAACATTACAATCGCAACACTATATAAGTTTATGATGCTCTAGATTAACATCATACAGTGCCATATCAACTATATTAACAGTATCTTCACAACAGGGTCATAATGAATGACAGTGTGACACTAAAGCTACATGTGCCCCTCTGTGATATGACCATTTCACCATGTTAATAATATGCAACCAACCACCTAACATGTTAAAAGTATATCGACGGGAGAGCCGTATATATATTAACAAGAGATCAACCCTTTTCCATACCAACACGACTACAATAAATAACTTATCCTCTTATCATAGCCTTGTTAATGGTATTTAACAAAAGTTTTAGAAGAAGTTTTAACCAGATCTAGATCTGTATTAACATCTTAACACCGTGATACAGAGGAATCAATAACTTAGACATATAACCAATTTAAAACACCATCAGAATCTAACAAGGGTTAACTCATATATTTTTTTCAATATAAATTATGATTATGATATTAATCTCTCATACCCGTGTAATCCCTAAAGTGTTACCTCTAAAATCCTTGTAATCCACCCAAAAAAAAATTCAAATCCAGTGAAGACTCATACTTTATATAATCCTGTGTTTTTCCTATGGCTTATGTAATCCCTAAATCTGTTCAGAATCCTGCGTTCAATAATCCCTCATGAAATCCTCAAATCAAGGTATCCTTAAAACTTAAAACATCCAAGGCCTCTCAGCACCTTTTCCTTTAAGGACTGTAATCCCTTAAGCTTAAGTAATCCTAAAGGGAGGATTCTGTCTAAAAAAAATCGATTTCGAAACATCACCAAATCCACTTTAAGTGCACTTAAACACTCTGTTCGTTGACCGCTGTAATCCCAATATAATCCCCTACACTAAATCCCCTCAACTGAACATTGTAATCCCCTAAAATAAATCCTTTTTATGACGAATGTAATCGCATGGACTAAATCCTATTGCTCTTCACTTGTTGCACATGGAAACCACAGGGGATGTAATCCTTCCCTTATTAGCCTCCCCTTTGCACGGCACTTAACACAAGCTTTCCGCTGTCGTACGCCTGTTGCACGACATTTCAACTCTCTGGCTTTACGCTGTCGTACGCCGAGCGCTTATTTAGCGGTTATCAATCAAGGATTAGCCAGTCGTGTTTGGTCACTAATCGACTTAACCAGCTCATCAGCCCCCTCCCAGGCCACTTCCCCCCTTCCAGTACATCCAGGTGAACAGACACCAGTGAATTATCTTCCACTCCTCCCACCTAAAGTAATTCACCTGGGTTACCAGCTTCCACTCCCCCATCAATAATTCACCTGGATTACCAGCATTCCTCCCAGTAACTCGACCTGTGACACTGGGCGTCACCCATTGACGCAGAAGCCAGACTGACCACTCATTTTTTTCAGTACTCCTTACATACATGAATCCTTTATACTCTGGAGAATCAAATGTCATACTTCGGTATACACCGTCCATACCAAACCCATCTAGAAGTGTGTCTAAGTGTTCTCAATAAGGCATAGTGATTACCTCTCATCCTACGTAAATATGTTCACAAAACATAACTGGAGAAATACCTCGCTTACGTAAATACGTTCACAAAACATAACTGGAGAAATACCTCGCTTACGTAAATACGGTCATAAAATATAACTGGAGGAATACCTCGCTTGAAAGTCCACGACTAACGTTATATACAGTCCGCCTTCGATGCTCAGAAAAAAAAAAAAATAATGCACCTGGTGGTAATTCTCGCTATTTGGCGTGTCCCGTTTTACAACAGCGTTCTCCGGCGGCAAGCTTGACCTGCTGTGTTCCCGGGGTCATTCTGCCATCAGCCACGACGACCTCGGTGGAAACCAATTGTCTGCTGCTGTTTGCATGCCTTTGTACATTTCTCTCTCTCTCTCTCTCTCTCTCTCTCTCTCTCTCTCTCTCTCTCTCTCTCTCTCTCTCTCATGGTTATCTGTTAAGTCTTTCGGTCGTCCGACTGTGCAAGTACACACCAGTGGGGGAGCAGGATGGCCCGGCTCCACCACTCACTCGGGGTCTGAACTATGTATTGTTTACAAAACTTATTTCTGCCAGTGAATGCGTCCCAGACGTAACGATTCACGGATAATGGCACAGTAGTTTTCACTCTAGCCACAAAGCTGGGTTCACTCTGGCCACAGTGTTCACTCCAGCCACAGGGTAGTGTTCACTCCGGCCACTGAGCAGTGTTCACTCCGGCCACAGGGTAGTGTTCACTCTGGCCACAGGGCAGTGTTCACCCTCGCCGTACAGAGCAGTGTTCACTCTGGCTATAGACCACTGTTCACCCTGGCTATAGACCAGTGTTCACCCTGGCAACAGACCAGTGTTCACCCTAGCAATAGACCAGTGTTCACCCTGGCTATAGACCAGTGTTCACTCTGGCTATAGACCAGTGCTCACTCTGGCTATAGACCAGTGTTCACTCTGGCTATAGACCAGTGTTCACTCTGGCTATAGACCAGTGTTCACTCTGGCTATAGACCAGTGTTCACTCTGGCTATAGACCAGTGTTCACTCTGGCTATAGACCAGTGTTCACCCTGGCTATAGACCAGTGTTCACTCTGGCTATAGACCAGTGTTCACTCTGGCTATAGACCAGTGTTCACTCTGGCTATAGACCAGTGTTCACTCTGGCTATAGACCAGTGTTCACTCTGGCTATAGACCAGTGTTCACTCTGGCTACAGACCAGTGTTCACTCTGGCTACAGAGCAGTGTTCTCAGAAACATCGTCCAACACCCTCCAACATTTACGAAGCTTCGAGAGCGGAAGTGGTGTGTGTGTGTGTGTGTGTGTGTGTGTGTGTGTGTGTGTGTGTGTGTGTGTGTGTGTGTGTTACGTCCACATATATGTGTAATTTCTTACAACCTTGAGTTAATACTTGCGTGTGTATTGTGTTGTCTACATAGGTGAACAGGTGGATGCTAGAATTTCTTTGTGTGTACGTACGTCTATTCGTACATAGGCTAAGATGTTTGTGAATGTGAATGGGCTTCTGTGTACATATATACATGGTTAGACTGGTGTGTGTGTGTGTGTGTGTGTGTGTGTGTGTGTGTGCGTGTACACAGAGGAGTAAAGACACGGTACTTATACACAAGGTTAAGAGACGTGTGGGGCACACGAGTGTACGACTCTCTCTCCGTCACACACAATATAGCAGTCACATACAACACCTATGGGTCGCCCACATGCCCTATTGACATTTGGTTCCCCTGGGAGACACGCTGTGGTGTTGTTCTCCTCCTCGGCAAAACACGACGTTAATTCCCTGGGAATGAACTTGACGAGGTTCTCACACAAGCCAGGAGTTAGAAACTGTGTCTTGAACACCTCGTCTTCCCCGGGCAAGCCAAACCTCAATGGCATTTCACTGGGTCTGTCATTTCTCTCTCTCTCTCTCTCTCTCTCTCTCTCTCTCTCTCTCTCTCTCTCTCTCTCTCTCTCTCTCTCTCCTTTCCTTGATCAACTGCGAATTAGAATGTTCTTTGTCTTGTGTTCTGTGGCTTGTTTTATGTAATTCCTACAAGGTTGTTTTTTTTTCTCTCTTTTGCTTCATGGCTAAAGCACTCCATGATAGTCTCTCTCTCTCTCTCTCTCTCTCTCTCTCTCTCTCTCTCTCTCTCTCTCTCTCTCTCTCTCTCTCTCTCTCGGCCACGCATTGGCGGAGACGTGTGCAAGGGGGCGATCTACATACAGGCTGACGATACAAAGAAAAAAGAAGAGTAACTTTATCTCCGCCATCATCATTATCATCATCACACACAATCATACGTCACACCCCGAGGCCATGGGTACACAGGTATACCGTAACTGCCCCGTACACATGGAGCCAAAATACACTTAAATGTGAGTGGTATAAGTAGATTTACGTATATCACAGGTAGGGCATGACTACTTAGACGTACTTGCATGACGTGAGGCATGTGTGAGTCACATGGCTAAACATGCAACGTGGTCATGCACAGACGACATCTGGTCACCTGTTTGATGGGGGCAAAACAAGCGAGTCCCACGTGTGTGTGTGTGTGTGTGTGTGTATACAACCACACCACTGGCAGAGTGACTGTTGCATGGGGGAACATATGTTCTAGTGCTCATATATATATATATATATATATATATATATATATATATATATATATATATATATATATATATCACTATACTCCCAAGAGCCGAACCCGGACCATCTGTGTGGTAGCCAGAGAGAGAGAGAGAGAGAGAGAGAGAGAGAGAGAGAGAGAGAGAGAGAGTGTGTGTGTGTGTGTGTGTGTGTGTTACCGGACTCCGCCTTCGAGTCGTCGCAACGCAAAATGTCACCTTCGTGCGAGGCTGCATCATCGTCAGTGGAGTACTGTCTCAAGGACCCATCCTTCTCTTGTCCTCCTCGTGTTCCAAAGGAGTTCATCAGCTCCCCTGCCCCTTCGTGGAGATGCAGCAGCCTCGAAAGGGGTTGTATAATAATCGTGTGTGTGTATATATATATATATATATATATATATATATATATATATATATATATATATATATATATATAATAAAGCCTCCAACTACTGGGGTTTTAAGGGAGTGAATCTAATTTCTCAAAGTGATATTCATTCAACCATTCTATAATGGAGTGTCGCAAGATTTAGCACAAGTGTGGTGGATGTTTCCATGGCTGTCCACGGCTTGGCAAAGTGGAGGCATTGTTCCTCTGTAGTAAATCTCGTGTCTTGCTCGATGAATTTCCTCTCAAGTGCATTTATAAGAAGGTCGCCATTGTTGTATCTCTGTATTATTTTGCAATACCTCTCCTCTATGTTTCATTCGCTCCTCGGGGAGAATTTATTGATCCCAAGACGAATTTCTTGGAACTGCCTGGCTATGAAATGGAACGTATGCATGAAAAGAAATAAATCTAAGAAAAGTGCGCCAATTTATTTCCTAAAGTCTTCTACCTCCCCCCGCCGTCTGGTAATGTTAAGTGCGAACGCGGCTCAAAAATGAAGTAATTGGTGGTAATAGTGAGAGCGGTGCAGTACCTCGTGTCACCGGTAGGCCTGTCAGACCAACTTTCTCACTCACCGAACAGCAGCGCGGAGTTCAGGCGTCCAGACCCCGAACTCTGCCACGTCTGCCAGCGCTCGTCAGTCAAAATAATTTCCTGTTTGGTGTTTTGCCTTTAAAGATAAATGATATGGTGACTTATAACACACGTATGCTTCTCCTTTAGAAGCGGAGTAAATTTGATAAAATTCAATTGTTTGTATAATTTAAAAAGATATTTTTCTTACGAGAGTTGCAATATACAGTAGTTGGCCCCGCCCCGCCCCGAGCGCTCATTGGTTCAGCGCCCCCGCGACCCGCCAACCAGAGGCCGCCCCGCCACCGGACACTGATCAACCTTGCCGCCTTTTGCCGTCAACTAATTTTAACGTTTCATTTCATATATAATTCTATGTGTAGTTTATATGTGTTGTTTCTCCTTCATATGACACACAGTCACTATATCTACGAAAAGAAGGTACTATCTACGATGGAAGCGGTGGCGGCATGGCTGATTGAAGTGATTGTCGGGTGACGACCAATGGGTGTCCGGGGCGGGCGGGGTCGCGGCCCCGTGGCCCGGTGGCCCGCCCCCTGCCCCGCACGGCCCGTCCCCGCCCTCCGCCCGCCGGGCCGCAGCGCCGCCCGCCCAGTGTACACAGCACAGTGCTCCAGGGAGGGTGTGTGACGCGCGCCCCAAACCCTTCAGTGTTAGCCTGCCTGACAGGTCATCCCGCTATCGCCCGCCTGATAGGTGGCCCCGCTCTCCCCGTGTGACAGGTCACCGCGCCATTCTAGGATAATACCCACGTGTCCACCGCCAGCAGTGCCACAGTGGATTATAATGTGCCAGTGATCATGCCGAACTGGCGGTGCCCAGGAGTGTAAAGTTATAACTTGTGAGTCCTCCACCCCTAGCGGAGGTGGTTGTCAATGTTTGTGCCGGAACAGTGCCACGAGAAGATGGCTCTAGTAGTGCCACCGGGGTCCGCGTGGCGAGACCCGCCCGTGTCCCTGCCGCCCACCACGGGGGAGGACGTCACCCGGGAGCTGGGTGCCAGCGTCACCCCACAGCCTGCCGCGCCACAGACGCCCACGCCCAACTCTACGGCGGGCAGCGCGCCCTCTTCCGCCCCCAGCCCTACGGGCGACGACAAGAATGCCCAGAACATGACCTGCGTCGTGTGCAGCGACAAGAGCTCAGGGAAACACTATGGCCAGTTCACCTGTGAAGGTACGCACCACCCACGCAGGGCGGCCCGCCCACGCCGGGGGCCACGCCGCTTGGGCGCTCTCCGCGCGGGAGGGCCCGGCTGGCCTGACCCCTGGCTTGTACCCTCGGGCGACTGTGACCCCGGGTCACGGGGCACCGTAACCCGGGGTCACAGTCGCTCACCCCTACTGAGTGTCACAGTGTCCCCCGTGACACTAGATCATACCATGTAATTTCGATTAAAGTTTGTTTAGCGATAAATGAATGAATAATATTATTCCTGAAATATGAGGCGAGCCTTCCTCTTGAGCGGTGGACGGGGTGCCCCGAGCCTGATGGCTGCCCCCAGGCACCAGCGTAGTGGTGACCTGGTGAGCGTGTGGCCAGGGCGGGAGCGGCACCGCGCCTCTCGTGTGCCTCTACTAACCCGCGCCCTCCCCCGCAGGCTGCAAGAGCTTCTTCAAGCGGTCGGTGCGGCGGAACCTGCAGTACTCGTGCAGAGGAAACCGGAACTGCCCCATCGACCAGCACCACCGTAACCAGTGCCAGTACTGCAGACTCAAGAAGTGCTTCAAGGTCGGCATGAGGAGGGAAGGTGAGTGTGACTACCCGGTGTCAAAGCACTTGTTCACCACAGACATTCAGTATGGCATAGCTTCTTCACCTACGGCGTGGCCGACGCGCACGATACCCGAGCCCCAGGTCGTTTCCCTAAGTTGCACATACATACACACACACACACACCCACACACATACACAAACACACGCCTCGCAAGGCGCCCTCATGATCCACTGCTGTGATCCGATCACGCTATAAGCCCCTGGCCTGGTCAATGTCTCGAGATGTGTGTGATACAGTGTTGCAAATTAACGAATCCTGGAAATCTTTTTCTTATTCAATCGTAGCCTCAGGCGGTAAGCGCGAGGAACACGGTCGTTTGAGGTAAGGAAATATTCCGGCGGAATAAAGGAAAAAAATATTCTTTCCCAGAATATTACTGTAGAAGTGTTGCGTAACAGATCAGTAAGTCTGAAGATGACCAGGAAGGTTGTGGTAATGGACGTATTGCGGGGAAAAAAAACTGGAGTATGAACACTGTGTGTGTGTGTTTGTGGTGTGGTGGGCACAAAAACACGGCGGCTGCCAATGGTTGTACTAGCACGGGGGTGGCCCGCGGGGCCCAACCTCACGCCCTGGCTGGGTGTCACTTACACTCGTCCGCTGTGTCTCGTCTTTCATAAATATGATCAAGGACGTCATTACACCGCCGCCCCGGTTATTAAACCTGAGGGTAAAAACTTGGTCCTTGGCCGGACACCTCGCCAGATGACTTGACCAGCTTATCATCACCGGTCCTGGCAGGCCGCCCCTCTGGATGGCCACCAACCTCTGCACTGGACGCTTAATTCATTTTGTTACACTGGGTGATGCCCTCCGCCGCTCCCCGCTGGCGTGGGTGGGCGTCTTTGCCGCCCACAACTGGGAGAAAAGCGGTTTCATGTGCGCGTGACTTCACTGGAGCACGTGTGTTGAGAGGGATGTATCATGGGTGTGTTTTATCCACGCGTGTCTCATCGTCGGCGGAGAGCGGAGGGGCGTGATAATGTGTTCTAGGGTAAGATTAGTGCGTGGGAGGTGAGTGTAGAGCTGTGTGAGGGGGTGGTGAGGCAGATGAGGGGAGTGTAGCGTTAGCAGGAGAGCGTTACTCTGCCGTGACACACACACGGTCTACACACACACAAACACACACACACACACACACACACCGCCTCATCATCTTGCATTATTGAACTCATCTTTGGTTGAATTAATGAAACGTTCCTCGTGAACTTGAAATCCCCCCCACTCATCCGAAATCTTCTTACGTGTTCCTGAAAAGGTCTGTCGAGCACACAAAAAAAAACTGTTCAGAGATGATTTGTGAAAGAGGGAGGTGAGGTGGTGTCCCGCGGGTGTAAGGCGTGGACATGGCCATCCAGACCAGTGCGGCTCTGCAAATTGATCAGTCTTGACAAATTACGTTCACGAATATAACTGTCCTGTGACGGATGATGGTGAGAGAGGGAGGGAGGGAGATAGCATGAGAAATTCCCTGTGACGGATGATGGTGAGAGAGAGAGGGAGGGAGGGAGGTAGCATGAGAAATTCCCTGTGACGGATGATGGTGAGAGAGAGAGGGAGGGAGAGAGGTAGCATGAGAAATTCCCTGTGACGGATGATGGTGAGAGAGAGAGGGAGGGAGGGAGGTAGCATGAGAAATTCCCTGTGACGGATGATGGTGAGAGAGAGAGAGAGAGGGAGAGAGGTAGCATGAGAAATTCCCTGTGACGGATGATGGTGAGAGAGATAGTGGCAGTATGAGGGCAACAGCCACCTTACCAGAGACCATTGCTGTAGTTGACGAGAGAGAGAGAGAGAGAGAGAGAGAGAGAGAGAGAGAGAGAGAGAGAGAGAGAGAGAGAGAGAGAGAGAGGAACGTAGTCTGGTGTTGAGGAATGGTCTCCCTCACGTTTCATCTTCGCCAGGAGTTGTACAACACATTGTTCGTATGGCTAAACACTTCTTTATCTGAAGGAATTGAGGTAACTTCTCTCCTCTCCTTGTGAGAAGCCTCTCTCTCTCTCTCTCTCTCTCTCTCTCTCTCTCTCTCTCTCTCTCTCTCTCTCTCTCTCTCAGGTCTTTGGCTAAAATCTTGTCCAAAGCACCTCAAGCAAGGGCTCGGCCTGCAGTCGGCTGGGAGTACACATAACCTCCACCATAAATCAAACACTTTGCATTCCCCCCCATCCACATTACCCGACCACTGCCGGAGCCAGGGAGGAGGGAGGGAGGAGCTGCCGGTGGGTCTTTAGGTCCGTTGGGGGTCAGACTGGGCAGAGCCGTGAGCTACTATCAATTATGCCGCCGCCTCGTTGAGCAGATAGATACACCCGGCAAAGTAAGAGTAATTAAGAGAGGGGCGGTGATCAGGGACGGGTTACGGGGGAGCCCCACCAAGTCACAGGTAGCATAGTGGGTCAGCAGTAAAAGACATCAGCCACCTCGACAGCCGTCGGCCAACCCTCACCAACTATGCTAATTTTATTGGAGGCGTTTCGTATTTGTCAGACAAGTTCGCGCCTCTAAGCGAGGGCTGAAAACCAGTGCACAAGGATCTTATCTCCGACTTTGTATGTCATTATACACGTGTAAATGCTGCACACGCCAGTATTTTTCGTAAAGACAGACTAGTAAATTAATTCTTGGATCTTCGAGTTAGATACTCGGGCTAAAACTACTTCATTAGTGTAATCAACTAATTATCTGACTAATTAATTCGGGCCGACGTTGTGATTTTGCCATCAGAGTCGTACGAACACTGATCCGTCTCCCTGGCCTGGGTTGTCCGTCTATGTAAACAATCAAACGTCGGAGAGATTATACATGCTTGACAATCGATGAATTTTGGTGGAATATTTTGAGTCAAGTGGGGAAAAAATATTAGGACTGCGGTCAGACTGTGGGAGCCGTCTTAAACGCTACCTTTTTCCTGACATTGTCCATATTGAACCTTCCCTGTGAAGATGTAAAAGAATATTAAGTGTATGGGGATATATATATATATATATATATATATATATATATATATATATATATATATATATATATATATATATAGACGGCTTATGCACACATGAAGGTGAAGTTATTTGAACATTTGCACGCTGAATGGTTTTACAGTGTGCTGGAGGCTTAAGGTGGCGCAGGAACTGGTCAGAGTGCGCAGGAAGGTTGGGGAAGTTGTTAAAGTGCGCAGAAAGGTTATGAGGCTATGTCAGAAATGGTGAAGTGGGCAAGGGAGATTTGCAAGTTGCGCGGGAAGTTGTTTCAGTGCGCGGAAAGGTTAGGAAGTTGCGCAGGAAGTGGTCCAAGTGTGGAGAATGCTTAGGATGTTGTGTGGGAAGTTACTAAAGTGCGCAGAAAGGTTGGGAAGTTCTACCGGAAATGGTAAAGTGCGCAGATTAATTAAGGAAGTCATTTGGGAAATTCTCAAAGTGCACAGATATGTTAGGAAGCTGTACCGGAAACGGTTAAATGCGCGGGAGGGTTAAGGAGCTGCGCGGGAAGTTGCTGAAGTGCGCAAAAAAAAAAAAAAGCACAGGAAGCTATACGGGAACTGGTTAAGTGCGCACGAAGGTTAGAAAGATGTATGAGAATCGGGGCTCCTGGTGAACCCAAGGCGTACGTAATAAGCATCACGGGAGAGAGAGTAACCAAAATGTGCGGATCCCCCCCAAAAAAGAAAATTTAGCCGGAATGTTGATTGTCATCCTACCCAGTTTTACACACGCGGGAAACGTCAATAAGAAATAGTGTGTCGCGGGATTAACCAAACACGCGCTGGTAAATTATCCGGCTCGAATGTAAACATAATTGATAACGTAGAATATAATGGAATCTCGCCTTGAATTAGGGGGAATATATATATATATATATATATATATATATATATATATATATATATATATAGTATAAATATATACTATATATATAGTTTTAGTATATATATATATATATATATATATATATATATATATATATATATATATATATATATATATATATATATATACTAAAACTTTAAATTAAAGATGGTGGAGTTTTTTCTTTGGGGGTGGGGGGGACAAAGTGATAATTATAGTGAGGGATAATGAAGGTGATGACAGTGATGGTGATGATAATAAGGTCGCGCTACAAAAAGTTGCCGGGCCAGGTGGGGGATATTGCTTGGAGGGGGAAATATACATTTTTTTTTTTGCCGGGGGTTGGAGGGGGAGCGCCAGTTCTGTGCTTTAAGGTCATAAATTCAATGATAATCATGACTGACCCCTTGTTGACGTGGAGGTAGTTATAAATTGCTGAGTGTGGGGCTGCCGTGTGTGTGTGTGTGTGTGTGTGTGTGTGTAATGGTGACAAAATACCTATGTTGATAATCACTTATTTGTACTGTATGAGGACGGAGTTCTACGCTGGTGGGGCCTCATCCTTTGGACATTCTTTTTCTGTAACGAGATTTTGCCATGAAGCGGGGCTGGCGCGTAGCGCTAACCGCTGGAAATAGCTAAAGATCTTTTTTTTTTCAAGTCATGTGAGTTACATGTTATCGAGTGTTATGGGGTAGATGGAGTGAGTGACTGTGTGTGTGTGTGTGTGTGTGTGTGTATGTTTAATTGTTTGGTTTTTGTGAATGGGATGGCGATGGAACAGCTGTCCAGTGAACAGCTGCGTATGGCGTATACATCGTGGCAACGGATAATGTGTGTACCGTGGCAAAGGAACACCTGTGTGTGTGTTGAAATGCATGGCGACGTCAGAACAGATGTGTGGGTGTGGGTGTGTGTGTGTGTGTGTATGGGTTGGCGAGGAAACAGTTGCGTATGTGTGTGTATGGGTTGGCGTGAAGAAATAGCTGCATGTGTGTCATGGTTGACGGAGGAACAGCTGCGTTTGAGAGGGAACAGCGACGGAAAAGCTGTATCATTTTTTTTTTTTCTTATGCCAACTGAGATTACATGGGCAGCTGAGGCCTTACTCAAGGCCATCTCATTAACGCGATTATATATATATATATATATATATATATATATATATATATATATATATATATATATATATATATATATCCTAGCCTGAGCTAGGTACCCATTTTATCGACCAACCCCTACGGCTAGATGAACAGCTGAGTTGACTGTGGACCGACAACAGAAACTACGATTCGAACCAATGTCCTCAACACTGAGCGGCCCGCGAATACGTTACGGTCAAGAACGCCATTATATATATATATATATATATATATATATATATATATATATATATATATATATATATATATATATATAAACAGAACAGCTGTCTATAAAAGGGATGGGGACTAGACAGCTGTGTGTGTACTTACGCATGGGGGTGACGACAGAACAGCTGTGCACGTATGGAATGGTGACGTAACAGCTGTGTATGTATGGAATGGTGACGTAACAGCTGTGTATGTATGGAATGGTGACGTAACAGCTGTGTATACATGTATATATCAAGTGTTTCATGTGTAGTGTTGAGACAGCTGTTGTGTAAACTGAGTATGTTGTGCGCTCCGTGCATTTGTGGTGTGGCACAGGTGTTCAGCATTGTTTTCAATTACTCATAATGACATCTAATGGCTTGATTATTCATGTTTATAAAGATTATTACAAGGGTGGTTAATGTTATGGGTGATGGTGATGGTGGTGGTGGTGGTAGGGGGTGTTGGCATGAACTGTCATGGTGGTGGTAATTATTGTCATGGTGATGGGAGTGGTGGTGTTTGCAATTACAGTCAGTGTAGGGGTAATTATGTCGTAGTGTTGTTGGTAATTACAACAATGATGTGGTGGTGGTGATAATCACTGTCGGGGGAGGAGAGGTGGTGGTGATAATTATTGCCAGGGGAGGTGTGGTGGTGATAATTATTGTCAGGGAAGGTGTGGTGGTGATAACTATTGTCAGGGAAGGTGTGGTGGTGATAATTATTGTCAGGGGAGGTGTGTTGGTGATAATTATTGTCAGGGAAGGTGTGTTGGTGATAATTATTGTCAGGGAAGGTGTGGTGGTGATAATTATTGTCAGGGGAGGTGTGTTGGTGATAATTATTGTCAGGGAAGGTGTGTTGGTGATAACTATTGTCAGGGAAGGTGTGTTGGTGATAATTATTGTCAGGGAAGGTGTGTTGGTGATAATCATTGTCAGGGAAGGTGTGTTGGTGATAATCATTGTCAGGGGAGGTGTGTTGGTGATAATCATTGTCAGGGAAGGTGTGGTGGTGATAATTATTGTCAGGGGAGGTGTGGTGGTGATAATTATTGTCAGGGAAGGTGTGTTGGTGATAATTATTGTCACAGGATATGTGTTGGTGATATTTATCGTCAGGGGAGACGTGGTGGTGATAATGTAGTGGTGTCAGTAATATTTCCGTGCACGGGGTGTTGGCAGTTACTGTCATGGTGGTTTTCGTCACAGTGGTAGTGCTAATGGTGGTACTGTAGTTAATCACAGTGATTAGTGGTAATAATTACAATGGCAGTAGATGGTGTGCTGATACCATCATTAGTATGATGAAGGTTGTGGTGATAATGATAATGAGTGTGGGAGTGACAGTGATGATGAGGGATGTGGTAGTGATGATAATGAGTTTGGTTATGATAGTGATGATGAAGGGTGAGGTGGTAAATATAACGAGTTTGGCTGTGATAGTGAAGGTGAAGGATGTGGTGATGATGATAATGAGTTTGGTTGATGATGATGAAGGTTGTAGTAGTAATGACGATGAGTTTGGTGGTGACAGTGATAATGAGGGATGTTGTGTTGATAATAAGGGTGTTGGTGATAGTGATGATGTAGGTTGTGGTTGTAATGATAATGAGGGTGGTGGTGATAGTGATGATCTAGGTGTGGTTGTGATGATAATGAGGGTGATGGTGATAGGGGATGATGACGATGGTTGTGGTCGTAGTAATGATGGTGGTAATGATGGTGTCAGTTTTTCTAATGATGTTGATGTTGAATGTGATGTGTAACATTGGGATTCAAGGGGGTGGTAATGTTGGTAATGATGCTTGCTGTCCTACCACCATCGATACTTATGGTACTGATAGTGGTAGTTGTACTGACAACGCTGGTATGGTTGTGGTGGCAGACATAATAGTGCTACAGGTGGTGGTAGTAAATATAATGGTGGTGGTAGTAATGGTGATACCAGAGGTTGTGTTGTTAAAGATAATGTTGGTGGTGGCAGTAATAGTAATGCTAGGGGTTGTGTTGTTGAAGATAATGGTGGTGGTGGCAGTAATAGTAATGCTAGGGGTTGTGTTGTTGAAGATAATGGTGGTGGTGGCAGTAATGGTAATGGAAGGGGTTGTGTTGGTAATGATAATGGTGATAGTAATGGTAATGGAAGGGGTTGTGTTGGTAATGATAATGGTGATAGTAATGGTAATGGAAGGGGTTGTGTTGGTAATGATAATGGCGACAGTCATGGTAATGCCAGAGGTTGTGTTAATGAAGATAATGGTGGTGGTGGCAGTAATGGTGATGCCACAGGTTGTGCTGGTAAAGATTATGTTGGTGGTGGCAGTAATGGTAATGCTAGGGGTTGTGTTCGTAACAAAAATGATGGTGGTGGCAGTAATGTTAATGCTAGGGGTTGTGTTGGTAACGCTAATGATGGTGGAAGTAATGGTAATTCTAGGAATTGTGTTGGTAACGATAATGGTGGTGGAAGTAATGGTAATACTAAAGGTTGTGGTGTTAGAGATAATGGTTGTGGTGGCAGTAATGGTAATGCCAGAGGTTGTGTTGTTAAAAGATAATGGTGGTGGTGGTGGTGGAAGTAATGGTAATACTAAGGGTTGTGGTGGTGGTGGTGGTGGCAGTGATGATGATGGTGGCACCAAGGATTCTGGTTACATTACAGGGCTTGGGAGAGAAGCAGACGAGGGAAGGAGGTGATGACCCTGCCAACAAGGCCCTTACCCTGACTTCTATACTTTTTTTTTTTTTTTACAAATTTTTGAAAGAAAAAAAAAGATATAAAAATCAAAGTATTTGAAACCTGAGAAAGACCGTGTTATTCCATGTTCAAACAGTTCAGCAAAGTTATCACTCAAGTCACTGCATGTTATGAGGATTCATGTTTACAACTGTTAACTGGGATTTTGTCTAATTGAGACTTGAACAATAAACGCGGTCAGGTTTGCCCAATGAAAGAGCAAAATTAGCCATCCCCCATCAAACAGTAATGCTACTACTAGTAAAGGAAGAACTGCTGTATATTTTGTACTAATATTTCCCCTCCTCCTGAGACAAAAAAATAAAAAAAAAGTCTTGCTAAACACTTTATTCAGCTGCATAAAGAATGCATAGCGTTGCCTTGTTAAGCTGCAATAAAATCAACCCCCCCTCAGATGCATAACATACTGCCTACAGCTGCATCCACCAATTGGCCTCAGCTCAATAAACTTGTTGCTCTCAGGTGATAGACAAAAAATAGCCATCAGCTTTATATATATATATATATTCAACTCCCTCCCCTCCCCCTAAAAGAAAAAAAAAAGATAATCATACAAACCAATTAACTGCCTTAAGCTGCATCCAAAATTGGCCTGAGCTGCATAAATACTTGCCCTGAAGCTGTCCTGGCTCTTTAATGAAGTTATGCTCTTTTCAGAAAAAAATAATGGGCAGCACCTCCTTCTCATCAGCAGTTCACACTTCTCCCAAGGCAAGATTCGGCCCGAGCAAGGCAAGTGGTCTCTGATCTCTAATACGTCTCTAGGAGTGAGGGAGGGAGGGAGAGTAGAGCGCTTGAGTAGGGACTAATACTGCCTGATTCCCCCTTATCTACTCCATAACTTCCTCTCTTCTCTCCACTTACTGTCTGTCTCTTACTTGCCACCATCTCTTCCTCTGGTCAACACTCTGCCACCACCACCACCACTTGCGGCCTGTCTGCCATTATTCCCGGCCAAGAATACTATCTGGCCGGTATATCTCGATCATCTGGTGCCGGGAACCAACCTATAGCGTCGTCAGCAGCCTCAGCCCAGTGCTGGTTCCTCTGTCGCCTGTGATTACCTCGGTGTGACCCCGGGGAGCGGCTCTCCGGGCCTGGGGCTCGTGGCAGCGGGGTCTCACTTGCACTAACGACGGTGCGATGTACACCGGATCAAGTGAGGCCCTCAGCACAACTGTTGTCCTTTTTTCCCCATGTATATATCCGATCATTACGCCAGCAATATATTTTTTGGGTGATTTGCATTATCTTGGCAAACAGGGCGGCTATTGTTGGTTAATGCTGCAGTTACTCAGGCCATTATCTGTGGCTCTGCCCCATTCAGGTCATTCTAAGAATTGAGAATCTGCGGGTCACCATCACGTATTAAACATAGTTGAAATTGATTGCTGTTCTTCCCAAGTGTCACTTTGCATCATATATATATATATATATATATATTATATATATATATATATATATATATATATATATATATATATATATATATAAATGTATATCATATGTGTGCAGTTTTCAGTCTACCTTGTCTTTATGTATCGTCCTAACGAGAAGGACAACAGAAGGAAGGAGGCGAGCATGTGGTGGTGGGTGTGACACGGTGCAGGCGGGGTTGCTGGGAGTCAGCTCAGTGTCAGCACCAGCACCAGAGGACCCTCTCTCATGTTGTGTCTACGATAACAATTCTCTTGAGTGGGGTTATTTTGGCCCAGTGGTGCTACTGAAGGTCTAGCATGGGGCCTTCCTTTGCTTACTTACCCATGTATGTTCGACTGTAGGAAGGATATGCATGATATTTAAACAATAAAAGATGATAAATCCAAGACCGAATGTGAGTGATGAGTACAGTTGTAAGTGCGGGTCTTGGATGATTGTCGTCTGGTGAGGCCCCTCATCATGGTGTGCATGGGTCGAGTGGGAGCGGTCGAGTGTATATGGTGAGAGTGGCGGCGGTGGTGGTGGTGGTGTGAGAGGTAGGGCCGAGTATATCTGCGGGAGGACATCCTCGCAACAGCGCAGTGACGTGCAAACGAAGGAGCAGAGGGTGGCAGTGAGAGGCTCTTGGTGATAATTGTACGTCACCGCCTTCAGGAGGGAGGGTGACGGTGGGAGGCCGTAGGTGCCATCGGATATGAAGAACGGGAACCACTACCCCCTGTCGGCCATGGGTGGGTGGGATATATAAGGCGGAGGGTTGTTTGCCGGTTGGACTGTTAGACTAGTGTGGGTGATGCCAGGAGGTTTGGGATTCTAATAGGTAGCCACAGGAAGCGAATGTTATAAAGGTAAATAAATGACTGATGAAACTGATCATCGGAAGACATATCACCCTGATGTTGAGGTCAGTGATGGCTAAGGGCTGGGGTCACCCGTAAAGACAGCCTTACGTCATGCCCCCGTCGGGACCGGGGAGGCGTGCCCTTAGGGTGAGCCCTACAGATCAAAGCAACGCCCGTAATGACTAGCTACGCATGTCGCAGTGCTCCGTACGCTATGTGCAGGTCACCACAAGGAGAGGGGGAGCGTCAAGATCCCTTAACGAACTCTGGCTGGAGATGGTAACGTTAGCCAGGAAAGTATTGCTGCCTCACTTTCCATGTGATGACCTTCATATAATATGAAGCATTTCCATCCACTCGTGTGTGTGTATATATATATATATATATATATATATATATATATATATATATATATATATATATATATAACCTAACCTTTCTGCCCCAGGAGTACTTTCTAGGGTATATAACCACACTACCCCAGGACCCCTTAATGGAGATCCTGTAGTTTCAGGGTAGCTTCTCCAAGCAGGAGGAGGGAAATGATGCGACTCCTTTGGAACTACTTCATCGACGAGACTGGGGCCCTTTACGTCAACTGACGGTAATGCAACCTTAACGAAGGTGAAATGTTTTCTCATGATGTAACTACATGCTGGCAGAGTCCGGTAACAAACACACACACACACACACACACACACACACACACACACACACACACACACACACACAATCATCGTCAGGGAACGGAAAGGAGTACAATCTTGTCAATGACCTTGTTCGAAAGAAATCCATGATTTTCCTGCTCCTGCGTGGAGTGCAGCGTTAAAGTTGCAGGAGCCTAGTCAGGGGATCCTGGAGTAATATTCAATATATATATATATATATATATATATATATATATATATATATATATATATATATATATATATATATATATATATATTACCCAACTTTCATGGTAGATGATAAACAAAAGGAAAATACATCTTTTCCTCTTCTTTCAAATATTCAAAGGAAATTTTCTTGTGTGATAAACAGCTTATCGTCGGTGTGCGCGAGATGTGTCACTTTGCAGGCGACATAAGGAAGGTTGGGGGTACTGTGAGGGTAGCGGCGGTTGTCCAGGGTGCTCTCCCGGCAGGAGAGACCTACTGAGTGTGGCGGTGAGGGAGGGTACCATGTATTCACCTGGGGGCCTTACAGATCCGTGCAATTTTCATCAGCGTGAGCCGCTCCGGCCTGGAGGTGTGTCAACATCGCGGGGAAAAGACGCGCCACTATTTACCCAGCGCTACGCCCGCCCCTCCTACACACACCACCATCACCCTGCCTCTCCTTACCCACTCCCTATAGACCGTCCTCCCTCAACCCCAGACGCCACCCTCTCCCTTACCCTGCCTGACTTTCTCCCTATAGAGCCATCCTCCCTTACGCAGCCTCCCTCTCCTTACTCCTCCTTATAAGTGGGCCCTCCCGTACCCATAATCCATCTCTTTACCCTTCCCTACGGGCCATCCTACCTTCACCCCAAATACTGCCCCCTTCCTTACCCAGCCCATCTCTCTTTACCCTTCCCTACATACCACTCTCCCTTAACCACCTCCACTGATGCCGCCTCTTCCCTTACCCTACTCCTCCTCCTCACCCCTTCTTACATGCCGCTCTCCCTTATCTTCCCTCCCATAGACCGCTCTGCCTTACCTACTTCCCTACCTACAGGTCGCCCTTGCCTTGATTATGCCCCTAGAGCCCACTGCTGCCTTACCTACCTCCTCACAAGGCTTTCTGCCTTACCCATTTCCCCCACAGGCCACCCCTGCCTCACCTTCCTCCCTACAGGCCTCTCTTCCATACCACTCCCGACTGGCAACGCTGCCTTCCCTAGCTCCACACAGGCCTCCATGTCTTACCTCTCTCCCTACAGGTCGCCTCATATACAGGCCAAGTTCTCCTGCCAGGTCTGCACTCGAGAATATCTTGCAAGACTGTGAAGTGTTACCACTGTTATCGAAAGGTATACTAAAATATCAGGGGCTAGAGTATTTATGGACTGATCAGTTGGGGAATTTACCTACAAAGTGCACCAGACCATCCAGGATGTTGTGGATATGTAGGCCTACGGGTCACAACCTTCAACATCCTGAGTGAGCACAGGCGCAACATGGCAGCTTGGCCCCCCCCCCCCCCCACCCCAGCCGAGGTGTGTAGGTATGTCCCCGACACCCACGTGAGGTACGCGTCAGGTAAGTGGGGCTTGTAGTGAGAGCATGACTGTACTCTCTGCACAACCCGAGCAGTCCCCGTCATAAGCGCGTAACTCACAAACGAGCGTCGGAACTCATGACGGGATGGCGTCATGCAGGAGCGTTTCTGTGTGGTATGTATCGTTTTCCCTCTAAATTTATTGGCCACTTGTAGCATACGCACGCGCGCGCGCACACACACACACGCGCACACACACACACACGCGCACACACACGCACACTCGCGTATATATATATATATATATATATATATATATATATATATATATATATATATATATATATATATATATATATATATTCCACAATACATTAAAGTTGCGGTGTTCATTGTACAGGGAGCGAATTCCCTGACCCGAGCAATTGTGTGGCTGGTGGCTCTCACGCCCTGATTTAAACCTCAGCATAAGGCATACTCCACCACCTCCTCCTGGTACGAACGTTGAATTTCCCTAGTTCGGCCTCAACCTGAGACCCCAGCACGGGCATTGTCGTGCCTACAGTGACCTCTCCTCCCTCACCAGCCCCCTGCCTTAAATCAGTGGCCACCACCACCAACGGTCTCCTCAGATACCCATCGTGGACGCATTAAGTCCAACACTTATGCTCGCCGCCGCTACACTCCCAGAAACCAAAAACTGAAAGGCCGATTTGGGTTCGCCCCCGACAATGAAGCTTACCCGAAATTTGAATGTGTGGGAGGAGGTGTGTGGCGGGGGCCGCTCCTCTCTCTCTCTCAGGGGCACCAACGGCCGCCCTCGCACCCGTGAGAACCTGCCGCAAGGAGGACACCCCCTCCCGTCAGATCTCTCCTGCTTCACCCATCCAACGACTTTACTGGGTTGTGGAACGGCCAGGGCAGAGAACCTAGGGAGGCAGACGTCTGGTGAGGGTTGGGGGAACCAGGTGCCTAGTACATTAACTGGAAGCGTATAAAGTTGTGGAGAGTCGGTCATATTAAGCTTCACATGGTGTAGCAAATGCTGGGGGCTTATAGACATGTGCCTTAGGGCGTATGTGTCCGCCAGTGGTGTATGTGTGTGGTTGTTAAACCACACACACCCTGTTCCTCCACTCTCCACCAAAAATTTCGAACTTAGCACACTCGATAAAGACATGTGAAGGCATAATCTTGCTCTCCTAGCCAGTGACGTACGCACACCTTAGCCTGCCTGGCTTCAACAATCTCACCTTCATCCACCTCATTGCCCATCACGGTCTCCTCATCATGTACCCTTCTTAACTCACACGTCCATCATCGCCAACCATGCACTCTCCTCATGATATACCATCTCATTACCCACCAATGTCTCCTCATCGTCCAACCCTTCCGGTATCCAACACACGTCTCCTTCAACCTCGTCCTTTCACCACCTATACTTCAACAACTACCTCCCAGTCTCCCTACCACCCACACCACATCATTCCTCACCTTACAGTCTCCCCACCTCCCACTGACACCACATCATTCCCCACATCACAGTCACCCCACCACATCATTCCCCACGTCATTGTCATCCCACCTTCACCACCCACAACTACTACGTCCCCAACTCAAACTCTCAGTAACTGCAACGAAAGAGCAACGTTACTTTCACCCGTGCTCCTGTATCTCCCGCTACTCCTTCTCGTGTACCTTTCCATAACACGACGTGCGAGTAAGACATATCAGTCTTTCCCTCATAGAGACGTTCCCTCCCGCGCCTTCCTCCACTGCCTGTATCTCTCTGTACTTACAGCGACCAGCCTCTGCCTCCCTGACCATAACTCACGTCTGCTCTGTTCGCCGTCACCGACCCTAAATCCCTACCCTAATGTATTTCCAATATCACCCCCAGCTTACACAGACTACTCTCACCCACCTCCACCTCCACCTCCACCTCCACCCGCACCCTAAAGATATGAACTGGCAATCCAGGTGTCCACGTCCTGCCTCAATCCCTTTCTATTTCCAATCCCACCCCCGCCTCTACCCGGTCTCGCCCCACCTCCTGACGAGGGGGTGGAGTGGGGGAGCGGAGGCTCCTGGCGGGGTGTAGGGCTGGGGGGGTGACAAAGGCTCCCGGGAAGTTGTTACCGTTCAATTGTAAAGATTTATCGTTTCTCCCACGCCCGTCCAGCTCTTCAACCACCCACCTCCGGGGTCCCCTCAGGCCCAATCTTGCTCAATCCAGGTAAACCGCGCTCCTCCGTCGAGTTCAACGCAGGTAAACTCATTCCTCTGTTTTCGGTAAACTCGGAAAAAAGAACATTCCTCTCTGTTCTTAAACCCAGGTAAACAACTTTGTAATGTTTGAAATGAAGCCAAGTGTTTGGTAAAGCAGGTAAACAACTTGTACCGGTAAACTGTCAGTGTATTCTTCATAAAGTCCCGTGGAAAACCTACCCAAAACCGGGTCTTTGTTTGCTAAATCGATATCAAACCATTGCCTCCCTTTGTCCCTGGCCTACACGTAGTGGTCAACGTCGCTGTTTCTGAACGTGATGACCAGAGTTCGAGTTCCGGTCGGGGCAAACCGTTTCACAGCTAACCTCACTGTTCATCCCTCCCTCCTCCACCCCAGCCCCCCTTTGAGGGGATGAGCAGGTTGCCTGATGTAAGATAGGGAGAGGGAACCAGCGAGCCTGAGGCGCTCATACGCCGTGGGTCAGAACAAATGGCATACTTGCTCAGTTGATGGCATGGGACGCAACAATGTATATAAGTGACACAGTATTGCGCACTCCCAGATCATCATTCTTAACAATTCATTCAACAACAAAAGAAAACGTAAGTCAATTAGCTCGTTAAAGTTGCTAACCCCCCCCCCCCCCCCCAGTTAAACCACCTCTCTCTACTTCCCAAATCCTTGTTAAACCTAGTCTCTCGCTAAACACGAATAGATAATCCCCTTAAACACTAATAAAACCATATAAACCACACGATGCAGAATGTAGACTGTTTTGCTAGACCATGGTAAACTATACTGTAAGCGGAAGTAGTCTGCCGGAACCACGGTATACCAACTACCACTCGACGTAACTAGGGTAAACCTGACATCTTCTACCTGAAGTGAAAATAATTAGAGTTAAGTTGACCTCTATTTGACTGAGCCGGATTCAGACACACAGATCAGAAGATAAGCCGACCACACCACTTGACAAAACAGGTAAACCGATGGGTTTTCGTGTAGCGTAAACCAAGGTATAAAGCAGGTAAACCACTTGCCGTTCAAGCTGAATACTATCTGAAGAAATCGAGGCAAAAATATTTTATTACCGGCTGGTTAAACCTAATGAAAACCCGACAATCTCCAGGTAAACTAAGCAGCCCACTTTTAAACAAACTGGTGTAAACCGTACGACCTCTGACTAAACTCAGGGAAACCAACCACCGACGGACGAAATCCAGGTAAACCGTTCAACAGCTGCGGCAACAAAGGTAAACTCTACCTGCGTATACCGAAGCACGGCACTAAATCTCCCAGGTAAACCCGGGTCAACAGATTGACATCTGAATGAATGGTAAACCTGCCATAGTTCGGTCACCTCGGTAAACCGGTTCTGAGTATAACGAGGTATACCAGACCCAAATGTGTAACACAATCCATCTGTCATGTTAAAATTCTGTTTCAGTGTTACCCTTTCCTGCTTCTGTTAAATTCTTTACCATCCCTTTTTTAACATGTGTGTGTTCTGGATCCTCTGTTGCGTTAAATTTGTTAAATCTGTCGAATCATTCAAAAAACAAAACCACTTTCATCTCGTGGATCATTTAACTTCATTAGATACGCCCGTTTAACATATGTTAAATTTTCCATGTGATGTTAGATTAGCTCATGTGATAGTGTTAGCTTTTATAAGGTTCTCGACCATGTCGTGAGGGTAGCTGGAATGTTAGCTGTGTTAGCCGGGGGGGAGTAATGGCGTGCCAGCTGTTAGCCCTGTTTTGCTGGGTGATTTTGCCAGAAAGGTCATGTAAAGGTTAATACGAGGAAACTACCCCTCATTATTTATATTTCCTCTATATCTGGTATTTGGCCAGTGGAGGAAAGGGGTGTGTGTGTGTGTGTGTGTGTGTGTGTGTGTGTGTGTGTGTGTGTGTGTGTGTGTGTGTGTTAGATTATCATTCATGTGTTAAGAGAGAGTTTTACAATCGTGTTGCCCCGTATTTCAACCTAGTATAGATGTACCATGTCTTTACCCATATGTACACACACACACACACACACACACACACACACACACACACACACAGTTGACATCAGTTTGACAAACGACCGAGGTTGTACAATTACCTATCTGTAATAAATAGGTCACTACTTACCTTATGTTGTTACCATCAAGCTCATGCTAACCCTCCTACACCCGTCACCTGGGCAACCGTCTCCACACAGCACCACAATCATCCTCATTACACTTATTACCACAACACCCAACCCGCTGTGCACCCATTACCGTCACCCCCACTACCTAGTACACTCACTACTTGTACAATTCTGTACATGTACACTGCTCCCTATCTTGTCCATCTCAGTCGCTGAGACTTCAGCTGTGCTAACACTGTACACTGTACACGAAAATGTTGACTCATTTTCTGACATTTTCTTTGAGTACGTACACGTTACATAGTGTACTATATCTGTAGGTCGTGAACACGTGTAGTGAACAAAGGTACACAGGTAAAAAGCACTTATTCACTCGCGTCCATTCTCAACTGTTATGTATAATGCACCGAAACCAGAGCCCCTGTCGACAACAAGGCCCCACAGACCTTTCCTTGGTTTTTGCCCATCGCTTCATATGACCTGGTTCAGTCCACTGACGGCACGTCACTCCCTGTATATCACAACACGGCCATTCCTCAACACACTCTAGGACATTCGACCCCTAACTTACCCTATGGCTTAATTCAGCTCCCATGGTTCATCTCACCGTCATAACCTTTCCTAGGTAAATAAAACATTTCACTTCCATCAAATTCTCTCCATTTGAATTCACACGCTTACTAATCTGTCTCTTTCTACCTTTAAACGTGATACCCTTACTTTCATTCACATTTACTCTCACCTCTCTCCTTCCATACACTCTTCAATACTCATGCCACCAACCACTTAGTCACCACTCTTCCATACAGTTTACCAGGTACATTCAATAAACTTTTACTTTTATAATTCGAACATTTCTGTCCCCTTTCCCTTTACACAGTGTAACGAAGGCATTCCGCCGATACATAAGAACCTACCATGATTCATACATACAATGAAAATCCTAACCAATCAACAACAGAGTCACTTACTTTCTTAAGGAATCAAACTACAATCCCATGGGCTACAGATGATTTTGTGAGGAGGAGGGTGGATGCGTTAGAAATGAAATGCTTGAGGACAATATGTGGTGTGAGGTGGCTTGACCATGTAAATAATGATAGGGAAGAAGAGAGGCCAGGTAATAAAAAAGAGTGTAGCTCAGAGATGCAGAGGGTGTACTGAAATGGTTTGGACATATGGAAAGAATGAGTAAGGAAACGTTAACAAAGAATAAATACGCGATAGAAGTGGAGGGAACAAGGAGAATGGGGAAATCAAATTGATGTAAGGATGGAGTGAAAAAGATTTTGAGTAACTGGGGCCTGAACATGCAGTAGGGTGAAAGGTGTGCACGGGATAGAGTGAATTGTAACGATTTTTTGTACAGGGGTAGAATGTGCTATCAATGGACTGAACTAGAGCATGTGAAGCGTCCGAAGTATAGCATGGAAAGGTCTGTGGGGCCTGGTAGTCGAAAAGGAGCTGCGGTTTCGGTGCATTGCACATGACAGCTAGAGAATGGATGTGAGCGAATGTGGCCTTTCTTCGTCTGTTCTTGGCGCTCCCTCGCCAACACGTATAAAACTGACGTCCAGTACATAATGAATAAACGTATAGAGCATACTTACTAATGCAAGCAAGAAGTTCGTGAGGAAACCCCACTGTCTATCCATCATATATAGTATAGTTAGCAGTGGATGCATAATGAGCAAAGACAATGCTGGGAGCGTGTAGACGATACCACACACCAATCCCGCCTCACATCTGGAAGGTGGTGGTGGTGGTGTGTGTGTGTGTGTGTGTGTGTGTGTGTGTGTGTGTGTGAGGAGGGAGGGGGGGAGGAGAGCTGCAAGGGAGGAGCCTGTCTGATTCTTATTTGCTGGTGTTGTGGCATTCATGGTGAGGGGCGAGGCAGGGCATGATAATGCTGGCTGTTGGGTCTTGTCTTGCGTTAGTTTCAGCCGGGGTGGAACACTCACGCTTGAGTCTTCCCTCTAGAGAACCAGCTTGCCTGGCTGTGTGTGTGTGTGTGTGTGTGTGTGTGTGTGTGTGTGTGTGTGTGTGTGTGTGTGTGTGTGTGTGTGTGTGTGTGTGTGTGTGTGTGTGTGTGTGTGTGTTGCAACAGTCTGTGGGTCCCGACGACAGATAACTTGGGAGAAAGTTGTGTTGTTTACTTCTGCTTATCACCCTCTTGTGGTCAAGGCCGTCCCTTGATAGCAGGCAGAAGCGGAGAAAGTGACGAAGATGGTACTCCGCCACACACGTAAGTGCGTCCGCGCACTCTCACTTGTTCCTTACAGATACCCAAGTGCCTCTACCCCATTCACACGTTCACCAGACATCCAGATGCGCTCTGGTACCTCTAACCACTTACACTCGTTCTCCAGACTTACCCCACGTACATCTGCGCGTTCACACATGCCTACCAGACACACTCAGACGTTTCATTGCTCACACTTACTGACCACACACACACTCTGCTACCTCCGTGTAATTGTAGTTGGTTAGTCACTCACACTGCGGGCGGCGGTTTAGAAACAGCTTAGTCGACCAGCGAACCAACTCAGCAGCCTGAGCTGTGGAGGGGTCGCATTGACGTGCTTATTAGGCATCGTAACGTCATGCTCAAGGATCGTACCGTCGTGATTAATGATCGTACTGTCTTCATCAAGGTTCGCACCGTCGGTGCTCAAGGATCGTACCGACGCATTCAAGGGTCACGCCCTTGTGCACAAGGATCGTACTGTCGTGATGAAGGATCGTACCATCATGATCAATGATCGTATCATCATGCTTAAGGTTCGTACCGTCGCAAGCAAGGATCGTACTGCCAAACTCAAGGATCATGCCGTCGCACTCAAGGATCGTACCGTCATACTCAAAGACCTCACCGTCGTGCTCAGGAATCGTACTCTCGTGCTCCAGGGTCGTACCGTCGTGCTCACGTCCGTACCATCGTGGTGAAGAATCATGCCTTCGTGCTTAGCGGGTCAACACAGCTGGAGGCGTGGGTGTTGAGGAACATCTCTGGTAATACGCTCCAGTACACAGCATGGGTGAATGGACGGCGGGTCTGGTGTGGCCAGGGCACGGGGAAACTCCGCTCGCCCGACATCCACCGTGCCCCTCGCCCACAGCCGTGGAGCACACCGCACTTCAGTAAGATGTGAGGAAACTGCTCCTAGACCTCCGTCGACACAGGCCTAACATCCCTAAGTACTTACTTGATACCCGTCACGTGAGCCTAACTCGCGTGGTCTCTAAATATCCACTCGCTGAGCCTTACATCCCCAGGGAGTCTCTAGATACCAATCCTACGTACGGATTAGCTTGATGGTGGGCGTGCGCGGGCGGTCGGGCGGGCGGGCGAGGGTTATCGTGGTGCGTGGGTGAAGGTGGGAGGCGTGGGAGGATGGAGGGCCTCCCCTCGGTGGAAGACGAGGGTCGGCCGGGACAGTTCCAGGTAGCGGCAGGAGCCAGCCGGGTCCTGGGTTTATCAATAAGCATGTCTGCCACTTCCCACGCCCCGCGGGAGGCTAAGGCCTATCCTTACGGTCACACCCCCAAAAACTTGCACATTTTCACAAGAAGGTCAGGACCGTGTGAGAACCCTGAGGGAGGCCCCCTTCCGCAACACGTCGCATTCTTATCCCACAAGTCGGCCCTACTGAACTCGCTGTCTTAAAATCTCTATTCATTTCATTTACGTCATCAATGCAGCATGTACACCCGTCCGTATGCTGACGAGGTACAACCCATAATATATACGGTTCTGTTCCTATTACAGTAGTTACTGTAGACGGCGACGTTCCGGCAGCCACCCTCGTAAAAGAATAACAATAGGGTCTTTAAGATTCGGGTGTCCCCCCGAGGCTGCTGCCCAGTGCGAGCGGGGGTGGAGGAGGAGGAGGGGAAAGTCTCGGCAGCCACTGACCATTAGGGATGAATCTCGTATTTGTATAACAGAGATATCCAACGGTTTTTGATATTTATCTTTGTTATTATAATCGCGTCGGGCGGAACGGCAGTGTGTGCATTGTGTTTCTCCTTTCTCACCCGGCCAGAGGCTAGGTAGACTTAATGTCTCGTCTGTTGCCGGCCTCCTTGTCCAACCTCTCCACACGTTCCTGTCCTCGCACTCTCTGTTCCTGTCCTCGCACTCTGTTCCTGTCCTCGTACTCTCTGTTCCTATCCTCGTACTCTCTGTTCCTATCCTCGTACTCTATCTTCCTGTCCTCGTACTCCCTCTTCCTCTCTTCGTACTCCCTCTTCCTGTCCTCGAACTCCCTGTTTCTGTCCTCGTACTCTCTCTTGCTGTCCTCGTATTCTTCCTTTTAACTAAATTCTTGATGTCCTCAATCGATTTCATTCTAGGATGTCCAGCTGGACGTCTTCCCTTCGAGGTCCAGTTCGAACAGATCTGATCATGCCTCGTGCCTTCCAGTCGTTGCACATCGCCCTGCCACCTTCGTTCCTTCTTCCCAGACATTTCCAGTTCATCTATAACCTCTAAATCCTCTCGTATCTCGTAGCGTTTCTCATCTCATCCGTTCTTGTAACCTCTCTCAATAGCTCTAGTGATCTCATTTCATCAGCCTGAATACGTGATCTTGTTTGTGAATGTGTATGATTCGGATCAAAGTGAGTCTTACAATGATGGTATATATTTTCGTGTTGCATCTAAAGCGTACGCTGTGATCTTTCGAGAGAAAGAGAGAGGAGCATATTGAAGTTTTTATTGTACTTAATAATTCTGTTGTTTATTTACATCTGTTGTATGTTATTATCATTAAATATAACTACCAGGTATTCAGAATTATCACTAATTGTAAATGTTGATATATATATGTGTGTGTGTGTGTGTGTGTGTGTGTGTGTGTGTGTGTGTGTGTGTTACTATCTCTGTTTGCAGTACTATTCATCACCTCCGTTTTACTGTTCCCGACCTTCGTAACATTTCTGTTCAAACACATTGACTACCTATCAATGACGTCCATCTCGTTTTTCGGTCAGAATAACTAGAGTCATCTGCGTATGCTAACGTTATATCTCTACCTTGGCTTGTACACATACATCACGTGTACGTTCAGTCACATCAATGACAGGTAAGGAGAGAAACGTGCTCTTCTTTGGCCTCACTCCCGTTCTGACTTCGAACCGTCTCACTGTCAGGTCTTCCTACTCTTTGACGCGACGGTCACAGCGCACATAGCATTCACTCGCTTTATCATTCGTTATTAATTTCGTGTATGGTCTTTTGAATGTCCACCAGAGTCTGTTTCTATCAGTTACGTCAGCAACAACAACCTCTCTCTCTCTCTCTCTCTCTCTCTCTCTCTCTCTCTCTCTCTCTCTCTCTCTCTCTCTCTCTCTGTACCCACGAAAGCCACACACCTCCCTCCTCTTGTTCCATCCCTGCATTTCTCCACCGGGTCGAACGTCACGGTGGTAAATTCCCTAACTTATATTCTGCCTGTGTTCTTCAAGTATCTGTCACGCACTGGGTCACAATGCAAATTCCCCTACAATGTCCGCAGTTGTGCTCTTCTCCATTCCTACAGATGGCATTAATTATAGCCTTTATTTCCTTTTTTTTCCTTGGCCAGTCTCATGATGTCTACTGACAAAATGTTCTTGTTGGAAATTTGAAGATTTTTTGTGAAAGTAGTCTTGCTGGGAGATTCTTAATTATGTAACAGCCTGTAATATGATCTGGCTTCAATTATGTGTTCGATGATGCTTCCCAGCCAAATATCTGTAATTTTTAACCCCCTTATTAATTATAGCACAGGCCTCACTGTAGTACCATCATTACTTGATACACTATACCAGCTGTATGTTATGTATTTATATGTAATGTACATCATCTGTACCATTGTGTATTGACTTCATATGTGCTTATATTACATGATCCTTTTTGTACCTTACGTTTTATTTGGCTTTGTACTGTGTCTGTATAATGAATTCTTCTTTTCTTCTTCTTCTTCTTCTTCTTCTTCTCCTCTTTCTTCTTCTTTTTCTCTTCTTTTTCTCTTTCTTCTTCCTTTTCTTCTTCTTCTTTCTCCTTCTTCTTTTTCTTCATCTCTTCCTTCTTATTCTCTGATATATCGCCATAAAGTGGGTTACTCATTATAAAGGTGTATCGCACTTTACTATTATGTAATTGTTTACCGAGTATGCTTGAAGGTAAATGCACACACACACACACACACACACACACACACACACACACTGGCCACGAGTTTAGCACAGGTCCGTCACTAGTTCGAATCATGGGCGCAGCGATTGGCCCACAAACAAACTAGGTGTTCTTCCTCCACTTCAGGCGGGTCGATAAGTCCGTACCCAGCTTACGCTGTGTGTGTGTGTGTGTGTGTGTGTGTGTGTGTGCACATACAGAGTAAATTCGTGGTACATATACAAGTTTTAAGACGGGGCAACACATATGTAGAACCTTCTCCTCCCTTAACAGACATATACCTGTTGAACGCTAATGATGACTGGATGTACAAGCTGTGGTAAGGTACTTGTAAACGGTTTTCTAAGTGTACCAACAGAGGGATGAGTAATGAGCAAGTGGCTAAGAAATAAGTGCTTTCAAAAGTAATGAGCAGGTGTTCATGATTAATCGAAGAGCAAAGTGTTCACAGATAAGTAAAAAACATTTGTTCATAAAAAGCACATAATGTGTTCAAGAATAAACAGAAGACAACTGTTAAGTAGATAAGAACAGGTGTCCATGAATAAACAGAGAACAAGTCTTCAGAGATAAAAAAGCAACAGCTGCTCATAAATAAATGAAGGAAAACTTCGGTAATTAAAGAAGTGCAGTTCATTGATAGATAATGAACAGTTACCCGTGAAGTGTTCGTAGGTAAAGAACAAGTATTCATAGGTAAAGAACAAGTGTTCATATGTAAAGAACAAGTGTTTATAGGTAAAGAACAAGTGTTCATAGGTAAAGAACAAGTGTTCATATGTAAAGAACAAGTGTTTATAGGTAAAGAACAAGTGTTCACAGGTAAAGAACAAGTGTTCATAGGTAAAGAACAAGTGTTTATAGGTAAAGAACAAGTGTTCATATGTAAAGAACAAGTGTTCATAGGTAAAGAACAAGTGTTCATAGGTAAAGAACAAGTGTTCATATGTAAAGAACAAGTGTTCATAGGTAAAGAACAAGTGTTCATATGTAAAGAACAAGTGTTCATAGGTAAAGAACAAGTGTTCATATGTAAAGAACAAGTGTTCATAGGTAAAGAACAAGTGTTCATAGGTAAAGAACAAGTGTTCATAGGTAAAGAACAAGTGTTTACTGATAGGTAAAGTGTTCATAAAAAGGTAAAGAACAAATGTTCATGGATAAGTGGAGAACAAGTGTTTATAGACAGGTTAAAAGTTAACAGGTAAGCTACAGGTGTTCATACCTAAGTAAAGAACGAGTGTTCAGTGATTAGTAGATATCAAACGTTTATAAAGTGTTCACAAATAAGCAAACTGCAAGTGTTCACAAACAGGTAAAGAACAAGTGTTCAACAATAGTTAAACTACAAGTGTTCACAAACAGGTAAAGCACAAGTGTTCAACAATAGTTAAACTACAAGTGTTCACAAACAGGTAAAAAAGCAAGTGTTCAACGATAGGTAAACTACAAGTGTTCACAAACAGGTAATCTACAGGTGTTCACAGGTAAACTCTGACGGGTGAAGAAAGAGGAGGAAGTCTCTCTCCCTCTCCCTCCCTCGTCACTTCTCCCTCCCTCAGCCTACCCTTCCTCCCTCATACTTATCATCTCCCTTCTCTCTCTCTCCCTCCCTCACACTGCCTCCATCACCTTTCCTTCACCCACACTACCTCCCTCCTTCCCTCTCCCTGGGTCTCTCGTACTCTCTCTCTCTCTCTCTCTCTCTCCCTCTGCTCTCACTAACCGTGTTCTCCCTCATCCCCACCTCCACCGCTCTCCCCTCCGCTGCTTCCCCTTCCTTTCACCTCCTCGTCTGCCCCCCCCCCCCCCCCCCGGCCCTAACACACACACACACACACACTCACTCACTCGTCTCCAACATCACTGCAAGTACACTCACCGTCCACTACACCTTATCTCTTCATCGTATCTCTTCCTTCACCAACACTCCCCAACACAACCAACATCCCCAACACAATCTTACACCCTTCCTTCCTCAAATCCTCATCCTTCCCCACACCCTCTCCTAACCCCTCACTCACCCCACACCCCCACCTTCTCCTGACCACTCACTCATTCTACACCCTCACCCTCTCCTAACCCCTCACTAACCCGACATCCTCACCCTCTCCTAACCCCACACTCACCCCACACCCCCACCTTCTCCTGACCCCTCACTCACCCCGCGCCCGACCCTCTCCTAACCCCTCACTCACCCTACACCCCCACCTTCTCCTGACCCCTCACTCACCCCACACTCTCCCCCTCCCTCCCTGGCCCAACAAAACTTATCCGTGTCGGGAAATCAATGTTGTGAATGATCAAATTTCCACGTCTCAGATGAGGAGACGATAGTCGCAGGATGGCCATGTTGTGGTGCTGGGGGAAGGGAGGGTGGAGGTGGAGACCGAGGGGGAGGGAAGGAAGGGCTCAGAATGAGGGAGAAACAAAGGATTGGGGAGCAAGATGGTAGGCAACGGAGAAAGTGAAGGCAGATGGTGAGGGAAAGGGAAGTAAGCAGGGAGGGAGGGTGGGGGGTTATGGATACGAGACGAAGGAAGGCTATGGGATAGAGAGACAGGGGCTGTGGGAAGGGGGGGGGGGGGAGGAGAGGGATTGTGGAAGAGGAATTTATGTGGATGTGGTCCAGGAGGTGATGGGGCCATGATAGAGGGGGAAGTACTTGACGTTCAGGTCCTCCGCTTCTCCTCCACTCCCTACCGGCCAACTCCTCCACTCCCCCTGGCCGCTGCCAGTAGTGTTTAGTTCAGACGCTGGAACCCCCAGTCAGCGTGTGGCTATCTCGGGAATATCAAGTGGGCGGTGAGACCCCCACCAGGCAGGTGCTCGTGCGGTAAGTTGTCCCGACTCATGACACTCTCGCTCCTTCAACCTCCTCGACTCTCTTGTTCCTACTCCCTCCCTCCTTCTCTTTCTCATAGCCGCCGCCTTCCTCCTCCTCCTCCTCCCTCCTCCTCCTCGCCCACCTCCTTGTGGTCCTACCGCACCTTGGTGTGAGGCGGGCGTTATGACACAGCGATATTAATGACGTCTGGCTCTGTTATTAATGACGCAACCCCGCATTCCAGCCGGCTGTTAAGTTCTGTTCCTCGTACAAGCTCAGGCGCCCAGGTACACTCCGTCCTGTAGGACACTTGCGGTTTCAAATGTTACTAGGTGGCTGTAGCCTCGCGTCTAGCTATCTAGATACCTCAACCCCTACCCCCTCCACACACACACACACACACACACACACACATCCCAGTACGTACCCGGTCGCAGCAGTAAAGCCTGTAGCTGCTTAGGGAGGCTGTACAAGGTCAGAGCTGGCCATAGTGGGTACTACTACTACTCAAATCTCCCGCCCACTAGCTGGGTTCAAACGACACAGGTGTTTCACCAAGTTGCACCAAGACACGATGACTGTGGTCAAATTAGCGATAAAATATATTCTTAAAATCAGTGTTTAATGGATTGTGGGGAGAGATGGTGGGGGAAGATATTGGCAAGGATGAGGATGGTGGTGAGTAAGAGGGGAATGAATGATGGTAGGGTGGGAAAGATGGCTTAGGCTGTGAGAAGCGTTGGGAAGGTAGAGTGGATGTTGATGAGGCGGAGTGAGCGAGTGGAGTGAAGTGGCGGATGGTACAAAATGTGGGAAGACGGAGATGATTATTGTGAGGGATTGTTGGGTGTGATGGATGGCAGTGGGAGTGGACTGTGAGCGAGTGTGAGTGTGGTGGTTAGTGTGGTTAGCGAGGATAGTCTTACTCGTGTGATGGTTCGGGGAACAATAGAATGACTGGGGACGACATGAGCGGCTGCGGGGAGGGAGGCGACGACGAACAGCTCCCGCTGCTTCTTTACACGTGAACCAAACACTCCAGATCTTGTTTGCTCTGACAGGGAAGTGTCTTTAAGATTTTAGGAAAATAAGAAGAAGAGGAGGAGGAGGTGGGTTGTGGGTGGGTGGGTGGGCGAGGTCATGTACTCGGGCCTGTTATGGTCTTAAAAGGTTGTGGCCGGGGCTTCAAGAGGCTCCGCGCGGCCCCCGGGTCACTATATTTACATAGTTATGATCATAAACCGCTGCTGCCGCTCCTCCTCCTCCTCCTCCTCCAGCCGCCGTGTCGTTTTCGCATTTCAGAGGAAAACAAGTTTTTGCTGTCTCTACACCAGCGAGACACAAACGTATTGTTTATGTATCGGTGGAAGGTCGTGCGAGGGACACGGCGTTTCCTGCCGGCGGTGTTGTACACACGAGGCCACACTGCCGGCAGCTACAACTGCACACGGTGCCTCCACACAAGTTATCACTCGATAGATCCGAAGTATTCGTTACGAGAGTCTCTCGAGCGCGTGAGTAGACGAGGGGCTCGAAGCCTCCTCTGACTAGGGCCCTAACCTGTCGACACTTGTGGGGAAACACAAACAAAACACTTATGTAAAAGTGGAGATATAAAATATTAACATACGAGACTCAGGCGGGTAAATTAGGAAGGTAAACAAGGTATTTAAATACTTGGCAATGTATCAGTAAATTTGCCAGCATGAATTAACCGGATCCTGACGTTACGGGAGGAGACATTGCTTACACCGTGTGTGTGTGTGTGTGACGACGGTTTAGCTCAAGCCTAGTCGACGTGTACGGCGAGATAACCAGCGTCTGGCCGTCGTCTACCACCTCAGGTGACGGACTCGTTACGTCACGTCACGCAGGCCGTCGAATAATGCACCTAACTACATCGACAGAAGAAAACGCGGCACCGAAAGGTGATGCTGTAGTTTCGTACTCGTTTCTGCACGACATTTACTACAAAGATGTTGTTCGTAACGTAAAGAAAAAAAAAAAAGAAAAATAAAGCGTCCTTGCTGGTGATAAGATTGGTCGAGTATTCTTGTGTACAATGCTTGTTGACCAACAGTGCGGGACCCGGGTAGTGCACCCACCTGCCACAGCTTAGCGTGGGGTTATATACCACACATGTGGCGTGTACACGCAAGCTGGTGAACTACACCCTGGGTCACCACAACCCCTACCCCAGGTTCGACCCACAACCATGATGGCTTCGTTAACGAATCGACTATGTTGGTTATAAGCCGAGATGATGTTATCTGCCCAAGGTCGTTTTGATGATTGTGCAATAATAAATCAGAAAAAATGAAGCTGATAATGGAGAAGTGCGCGATGAGGAGGCCACTCCGTCCGTGGCGCCACGTCACCGTCGCTAGTGACGGTGTACTAGAACAGCCAGGCTGTAGGGGTGAGAGTCGGGGGCTAGCTATTGTACAGGTAGGCCTTAAGGCTTCGGGCTTACAATGGCATGGTCGACCAACGAGCCGATCCAACGGCCTGGGCCCAAACCCCTGGCTATGGGAGGTGTAGACCCCCCCAAGAGTCTTCACCAAATTTTTCACATCACACGTCACTAGCAAGTGCAAATCACTCGTCACCAGAACACGTCACTCGCTGCTGGCAAACCTGACACATCACACCAACACACAAGGCACATCACTCATCATCAACACAGGCACAGCCCCCCCCCTCTCCCTAGATTTACCCCTACATGGGGTACATTAATCACCAACACACACAGAACACATCACTCGTCTCCAACACACACACACACACACACACACACACACACACACACACACACACACACACACACGCACACACAGGGACACATCACTCGTCTCCAACACACAGGGACACATCACTCGCCTTCAACACACAGGAACATTCAACTAATCTCCTCCATCATAAAAAGTTGAGTTCTAAACCTTGGTTGGCTCATCGAGGCGCCTATCATTTGAACTTGTGTATTGCACAAAGAAAAAAAAACTTTCACGTTTGTACGAACGTCTCGGAAGAACTTCTTACCCTCAGAGACGTGGAGAAAAATCACAAAATAAGTACAGTAAACGATAAATGACATAAGATATGTACGAAAAGATAAGCGATAGAATATATCAAACACCACTATAAAAGAAGGATTAACGTCCTCACCAAACGAATAACAAGCATTAAACATGGGTGTGGAGAAGACGGCTTACGGACGATGATGACACGCACACAGATCAGCAGGCTCGCATCTTACGTTGGGAGACCCGTAGTCGTAGCCGTGGCCACGTTTGTGCCTTCAGCTCCTCCATGCCGGCCTTTATCACAGCCAGCGATGGTCACTGTACGGGGTCGCGGATATCCACAACTCTTTGCAGTTCCCTGAGGTGCCAGTCTACATCTCTTGTCTCGATGAAACATCGAAGGTCACTGAGGAAATAGCCGAGGGAGAACACGTCACTTGCAGGTGAGAGGGGCTCAGGGTTCTTGGGTTCCGGGGACATCCAAGGGCGGTCTTCTCCCTCACCCACCAGTGGTAAAATATCTCCTACCATCGCGCTCAGGCCATGCTCGATGAAAGTGGAAGGACACGCCATCAGGCGTACGTCACAGCTATGTTGTTGGTTTTAATATCAATGCGTAGGACGCCTTTATCGTGGATCGCTTTCAATTTGCCTACGATGCAGACGAGAGAGTAGACGATTTATTGGTTTCTGATCGCGTTTCTGAATATTCTTCATGAGGACCGCCGGTGTAGGACCTGATCATCCTGGGAGGTGGGAGGGACAAGCCGTAGAGCAGAGGGGCGCCTCAAGCTCCCTTCAGGAGACTTAGTATTTCGGCCCCATCGACTAAATTGTCGAAGTCGTCTCCATCATGAGGGCTTTTCATGGCCCTCTGCTGCCCTTGAGTTAATACTCATCTACTCTACCATTACCTCCTTGACCCAACTCCCTGATAACCTCAATCTGATCTATGTCATCCTTGACAGGGTAATTAACACTTCGCTGGGAGTGCTGGAGGAGGACACTGAGAGTTCATCCACTTCCTCGTCTGGTTCATCGACACATACTTCTCAACAATGGAACCCTGTATTTCCCTTAGCTCCTCACCCTGGGTATCAACTTCATTATTATCCTCAATATCAATTTCATATTGTTCATCATCCTGCATCCTCTGAGCCTCTGCCTCATACTTAATATTCTCCTCAGGCTCCACACATTCTTGTATATTGTCCTCAGGCCACGCGTCATCCTGTAACGTGCCCTCAGCCTGGACACAATTTACTGTCGTGTCCTCAGGCTGCACGTCATCCTTGGGTAAATTACTGTCTCTTATGTGGTGATGCTTCTGTCTCCGCCAGAGGCATAGCAGAGGTTATTCTTACGGAAATAGAAGCATTTATCCCCTCTTCCTCCAAGACGACCTCTTCACCCAATCCATGGTTCAATCGTTCCTGTTCTGAGGCCATTCAGACAAAGGGATCAGGCATATCGGGCTAGGGAAAACTCCTCTTCCACTGGCTCCCATTCAGCTTTTATCACTGCTCGTAATCGCTGCAAGCACGTTATCCGTGAGGCGAAACATTCCTTTATTCAAAGGAAGTGCGATAACCTCTCCTCGTCATCCACTGATAGGTCTTTCTGGTCTTTAGTTAAGGGCGTCTCTAACAACTGTCGCTCTACCTTTCCTTCCCTTTTCAGTTCTTACGGTATTATAGCTGTCTCTCCCGTAGACAAAGCAACTCCCTTTGATTCCCGTTCCTTCTCTAACTCCACCTGGGATGACTAACATTCCTTCACCCCCTGATGCTCCTCTTACTATTCTCAGCCTTTTCCCTTAATCTCTTTTCGAACTGTCCGAAAAGCGCGTCTTCCTCTGGACACGGAACAAGGCTTATGGTCCTGATGGCAATCATCCCCGTGTACTTGAGTGTGCCTCTGAACTTGCACCTGTGCTTGCTCGTCTGTTCAGTTTCTGTTCAAAATCCAAAGCTTTTCCTTCTCCATGGAGGCATGCATTGATACATCCCATCTCTACGAACAGGACCGTTCTGACCCCTATAACTATCGTCCGATAGCCTTGACATCTACTATTTCCAAAATCTTTGAGTCCCTGCTCAACTCTCATATCCTTAAACATTTCGAAAATCAGTCTTCTCTCTGATCACCAGTATGGCATCTGTAAGGCAACATCCACTGGTGATATCTTTCCTATCTTACTAATATCTGGTCATCACTCCTGAAAGATTTGGGGGTATTATGTGTAGTTGCCCTTGACATATCTAGGGCGTTTGACAGGGTATAGCATCGGGGTCTCACCTCTAAGATTCCCTCTTTTGGCTTCCCTCCCTCACTTTGCTCCTTCATATCTAACTTCCTCTCCGGTCGATCTATCTCTGTGATTGTTGATGGATCAGCCTCCCACTTTTCGCCATCAACAGCGGTGTTCATCAAGGTTCTTTCCTGTCCCCTAGACTTTTCCTCCTCTTTTTCAACGATTTCCTCTCCTCCACAAATAATCCAATGCACTCATACGCTGACGACTCAACACTGCATTCATCCACATCCTTCAATTCTACTCCTCCATTCTCTCACTCGATTTGCATCTCGTCTTGACACAGCTTCCTCAATAAACTCAGACTTGGACAGGGTATCTCAGTGGGGTACACGAAATCTTGTCAAGATTAATGCCTTCAAGACCCAATTTCTACCCATCTCTTTATCGAAAACTCCTCACAACTTTCGTGTTTCCTTTGACGGTTCTGTAATTCAACCTTTTGACTCAATGAACATGCTTGGTATTTCTGTAACATCCACTCTTTCTTAGAAACCCTAAGTCTGCCACTGAGAAACTGGGTGATCTGTTTGATGTCGAAACTAATCTTCTGAACAGTTGCTCCGTCTATACAAGGAACTGATTCGTCTTTGTATGTAGTACTGCTTTCACACTTGGGGTGGTTCTAGCTCTGTATGCTTACTTGAAAAGTTGAGTCGAAGGCGATCCGACTTCTCCACTGTCCCAGGCTAACTTCCAAACTTTACCCCCTTGCCCTATGCCGCAATGTTGGTTCACTTTCCCTATTCTATAAGTATTACTTAGTTTTCTGTTCCCGAGAGCTGGCTGCTTGTGTTTCCCCACCACTAGCTAGTCCACGCAAAACTAGGCAAGCTGCTGCGTCACGTTATTACTGTATGGCCATCGGCAACTCAAGGGTGGGCCGTTTTGATACCTGCTTCTTTCCCTACACATCGAAGCATTGGAACTCTCTACTTTCTCTTGTTTTCCCAATAACTATGACCAGGCACACTTCAAAAGCCAGGTCTTTCACTTTCTCCAAAATTCGTAAACACTTTCCCTTGTCTTTTCTTTTCCCGTTTCATAATTCTCTCAATATTTCAATTAAGACCCGGCCTTGATGTGGACTTCTGTCCGTGACTGGAGCCTCCAACACACACACACAAAAAAAACTTGCTGTCATTGAGAGTGGTGAGGGTAAAGGGTGGAGGATGTCAGGAGGGTGGTGGCTGGGGGTGGGGAGCTGAGTACCAGCCTGCAGGTGGAGAAGCAGCAGTAGACAGCTGGAGAGTTACCTATCATGGCCCAGTTGGGTATGACAGTGTAATGATCGGCAGATGACAGTGTGTGTGTGTGTGTGTGTGTGTGTGGAGAGAGAGAGAGAGAGAGAGAGAGAGAGAGAGAGAGAGAGAGAGAGAGAGAGAGAGAGAGAGAGAGAGAGAGAGAGAGACGTATTCAACAAATCGTCCATGGAACCAGACCTAAGTACCACAAGGTACATACATAAACGTGAAGCAGAACAAATCCCCCAACCGTACAATCAAACTCGAAACTCCAAGTGTCCGTCGTGACCCTCCCAGCGGCCAGCCTGGGAGCGTCTCGTGCGATGCCAATATTTTATCATTACAGTCCGAGGTTACCTCCCTCCCTAACCCAATGCGGATCCTCACTGATGTATGGCCAAAAATTCAATTAGTCCCTGGCAGCAGCGAGGAACTGGTAAATTAGTGGAGTTCGAAAACCTTATGAATATTTCATCTTCACTCTGAAGGAGCAAGTGAGTCTTAGCCCACGTTCCCCCCCTCCCTCGTCTCTCATCTGTAGGTACATGGTACCTGGCTTAAATGTCTGACCCGACCCCTCCCATGGTGTGCTGATGTTAAAAGTAACGTTGGGTGTCCTCCCCAACTGGCCCAAGAGACCTTGGCTCGTCTGCCACAGCGAGAGCAAATATTGACGTAGGTTCAAGACCAACATTTATCTTTAGCATCATACTAATTGAACTTTATATTTCATTGTGTTGGACGTATGACCCGTCCCCCTTTATCTTGGCCACATTGGGATTGGCACTTGCCACGGGACGTCATCATTCATACTCCCCCCCCCTGGCAGTTGAGGTAGCCAAGCACTGCAGTGGTGGACTCCCACCTCAACACTCTCTCTCCCTTCAACCACCTCCATCTGGCGTCTTCTCTGGTGTGTTACCTGCTGACTGTGTTGATGTGGCTGGAGGGTGGGTGAGGTGCGTGGCAGCAGGCAAGGACACCGACCGATAGGACGAGAACTTCGTACGAATTAGGCAACGGAGGCGGGAATAGGCAGTACACTGAAGTAGCGTCAGCAGGCAGGTGGACTCGGAGGTCCTGGCAGTGTTATGGTTACCTGTAAGATGAGGTAGCATCAGCAGGCAGGGGGGTTTAGAGGTCACAGCTGTGTTAGGATCACCAGCGAGATGAGGCAGCATTAACAGGCAGAGGGTTTGAGGGTTGGGGCTTCTATAAGATAAGGCATCATCAAAAGCCAGCAGGTTACAGGTTGGGTCATCTGTTGAACCGGTAATAAGCTGCTGAAGTCTCTTACAGTACTATCATTCTGTAATTCTGATTAATGACGAGCATTATCCCTCTCAAGTCATGTACCTGTCTGATTTCGGTCAATATTTAGCATCAGTATCTGTATTCTCGTCTGAGATATATTTGTAAGCATGGCAAGGAAAGACACGGATGAACGGTCTCCAGAGAATGGAGGTAGTGTGAGACACCTGGCGACAGCGTTGCTTGGTAGAGGGAGGGAGGGTGTGGAGGCAGATTAACTAGACTAGCAGCCGCAAAGACCAGTATGTTATCACTGTTCCTTTACGCCTAGTGCCAGACACAGGTACTGTTCAGATGACTTTGCTGTGGGTATCATGGTTTGTCCCAACTGGACCTAATGTCAACAATAGCAAGGTTAACGTTTTGTGATGTGAACAGTAAGGAAGCCAGCAGACCTCCAGACACATCAGAGAGGCCAGTCTGTGGGGGCTAGCTTTAAGTACTTGTAGCAGTAGGCTATGATTGGTTATATTACAAACTTACGAATTCCAGAGTCATGACATTACACAGGAATATCACATTCTTGACTAGGAGACCCGGAGCTCGACATGGGTTATACTGTGATTACAAAATCATCAAAATGAGAAGCACATAGGCTGCCCGAGACGGGGGTCAAGACCGGGCAAGATGATCACTTAAGGTCTGGGGCGTCAACCAGCGGTGCCTTGGGGGGGGAGCCCAATTGCTGGAAATTAATGGTTACTGACCAAGTATGAATCTCCGTTAGTCAACGAGTTATGTGGTGGTGCACGAGCGCGTCTTGTGTTCCTCGGCTGTAGCTGGGGACTCGTTGGACGAGTGGTACTGAGTGAGTGGCTTGTCATTACCAGTCACCTCCAAGAAGTGTAAATTTTGCCCTCAAGGTTGAGCATGTGGTCTTGTCTAAGTCATTATGGACTGTTGGAGTGCTAACGTGTCGTGTTTGTTTCGTTGCAGCGGTGCAGCGGGGGCGAGTGCCGCCGACCCAAGGGATGGGGATGCCCAGCCAGTTCATGGCCAATGGCGACACCATCAACGGTCACACCTACCTGTCCTCGTACATCTCCCTCCTCCTCCGTGCCGAGCCCTTCCCCACCTCGCCTTACGGCCAGTGCATGAACGCCAACAACATCATGGGCGTCGACAACATCTGTGAGTTGGCGTCTCGGCTCCTCTTCTCGGCCGTGGGCTGGGCCAAGAACATCCCCTTCTTCCCCGAGCTTCAGGTGACGGACCAGGTCGCACTGTTGCGGCTCGTCTGGTCTGAACTCTTCGTGCTGAACGCCTCCCAGTGCTCTATGCCCCTCCATGTAGCGCCGCTCTTAGCTGCCGCTGGCCTCCACGCCTCGCCCATGGCGGCCGACAGAGTAGTGGCATTCATGGACCACATCCGTATCTTCCAGGAGCAAGTGGAGAAACTAAAGGCCCTCCACGTGGACTCCGCCGAGTACTCCTGCCTCAAGGCCATCGTCCTCTTCACCTCAGGTAAGTCATTCATCAACAATACCTGTGAGACACACGTCAAGTATGCCACACTGTTAACCCCTGCTTGTCACGATAAGATTACTCTCCTCAAACCTGTCACCTCTTTGCAAAGATCAAATTCTGGACAAACTTGTTGTTACTTGGTTACTCTCTTATAGCACACCCTAGGAATTGAAGCTTTCCATTCATTCAGTGTCAGAATTACTTGAGAACAAACATGTAGATGTATAGATGCATGTCATGTGTACTCCTCGCGTCGCTCCGAGCAGCTGTTGGCATGGAAGGGGAGGTGGTCCTTTGCTTGGCAGACACATCAGCAAGACGAGGCTTGCATCAGCCCCGGACCTCTTCATCAACCATACACCTTCCTCCAGTGTATATAAAACAATGAAAGGTTGCAGGCGCACAAGGCCAGGTTGGAGCTGACCTTGCCTGCCCCGGCAGCACACCCTGGTGGAGGGGTTATCGGCGTGACCCTCAGAATCTCCAACAACCACTTCGTCAGCTGCTTCCGTCTATCGCCCACCCTCCACCACTCTGTTCCCGAGTCCCCGTGTTTACAAAGTGGCCGCCACTTCTCGTCCTTCTGGCTCAGTCCTTCCCTACTACCTCTGGTCTCCCCTGTTCATCCCTCCTTCTGGCTCCACCCCCCCCCCCCCCCCCTACACTCGTCCTCGTGGGTCCCCCGCTCTCCCCTACTTGAGGCGATAAAAAGCGGCAGTGCTTGACCCGCTGGCCCATTGTTATCCAGCATGACATCAGCAGGGGAGGCTTGTGACGTCAGCAGAGAACCCTCATTATATCTGACGCTGAGGTTAGTGGTAAGGGGAGGAGGGGAGTCGGCCTCCTCCCCGCATCCCTGGCCCCTACATAAGGTTAAGGCACAGTCCACGTCTGTCTATTCACACCCACTCTATTGTATCCTATTAATGACCATGAACGCTCGTCGTGATGTCAGGGTTTACGCTAATGTCTAATTACATATATAAAAAAACCAATCCATCTGCATCATTTACATTAGAAATTCAAATTCATTTTCCAATCGGTTTGCCTCCATCGTCTAACAGCGAATCGAAGACTGTCGGGTTTAGGCTTAAAGAATAAAATCTCTGGAAGAAAAAATAAAAAAAAGGAAAAAAATCTCCGACTGGGAATGTGGTAGGTAGAAGACAGATCACGCCCCAGTTAACCCGAGGCGTGCAGGAATGAGTCACTTCCACTGTGGCGGTAGATCAGGAAGTGGCTTGATCTGAGGAGCATTAGCCAATCCTTAGTGTACCTCGGCAGGAGGAGATGTATCATCTCTCGTCTCTTGGGGCATGATGCTGTGCCCCCTGAGATCGTAGATTCCTCTCACTAAAGACAGCAACATGAAGAGACCAACCATCATTAACCAGTGGATAAAAGCAATCAGCACCCACTGATGACACCGTCAGCAAACTCCCACTGCTCAAACCACAGTACCCGACCGAGCACGTCATCACCCCCAGCCAAGTCACAGCACATCACCACACACGTGTTGACGACACCTGCCACCACCACACACACTGCCCGACTCCACCACTCACCACCACTACCATACCTTGCGACACCTTCCCTGCCTTCCACTGCAGAAGAGCCTCATTATGCACTGCACTTAACAACCCACGGGACCATCACATTAGTTCGAGGCATCAAACGGCTGTTGTGTTAGTTTGCTTGTCTTTGCATATTCTTAATCACCCTGAGAGTGGAGACTAGTCACGGATACCTATGAGTATCGGGGTTAGGGACATCCCTTCACGGTTAAGATTCCTCAGTCTAGGGTTGCTCTCCGCCAAGACTGCAACAGATCCCACTGGTTCTCATCTGCATATAATTGCACTATGGCATTATTCACTCTGGCATGTTCTTTACCCTAGTGATTTAGTCATTAAAATCTCAGATTACGAGTCGAGTGATGACGAGGGAATGATCGAGGGTTTGTTTGTAGTGTGAGGGCGGCGGTGGTAGGCCGTGGTCGCTGGTACTCATTATCAATAGATGAGTTCCTCAGTCAACTGACTTCCTTGGTCTTGTATTATTCAGCGCCCTCTTCCTCCCTCCCCCCCCCCCCCCATTCGCCCTTCTCGCTCACGTACAGCTGCTGCTGCTGCTTCCATCCTCTCTCTCTCTCTCTCTCTCTCTCTCTCTCTCTCTCTCTGATAGTTTCAATCTCTTGAAACCACCTGAACCTTGCAAGTGGGTGGCAGTCCCACTAGAGAAGGGGTGGTGTGGTGTGGTGTGGTGTGGTGTGGTGTTGTGCTGAGTGGGTTCTCCATAGAAATTTTTATCATCATGACTCTTGGTTAGGTTCAGAATGAGAGAGAGAGAGAGAGAGAGAGAGAGAGAGAGAGAGAGAGAGAGAGAGAGAGAGAGAGAGAGAGAGAGACTCTCACATTCTGTTCACAACGTACATGTACACGCATGCATATACATAAACACGCTTATGTCTGTCTTCACTGGTAAGAGTTACTTAGTATGACAACGGCCATTCTGCGTAAGTTTGTTTACGTCCGGACGACATCTAGCATCACAAGCCTCGTATTTCATCTTTCTGGACACCCAGTGTATGCCGTGCCTCCTTCCCGTCCCTCACTCTCACATCCTTACGCCTCCGTCTGCAGGCTTCTTGCCTCGGCCACTAACATGCCTGCACCACTATCTTGGCACGTTGCTTACTGCGTGTTTACTTACACTTAGCCTCACCGCTTCCCCCGTCGTAAACTCTTCCTTCCAGCAGTACCTCTCCCTCCATCACCCACGTTCCTCCTGCTGTACCTCTCCCACCATCACCCACGTTCCTCCTGCTGTACCTCTCCCACCATCACCCACGTTCCTCCCACTGTATGTCTTCCTCAATCACACACGTTCTTCCTGTTGTATGTCATCATCCAACATCCACATTCATCCAACATCTACATTCACCCAGCTCGACGCTTCCACCTTCATTCAAGACACCCACATTCGTTCAGCTTTATTTACTCTGCCATTCATAACACACCTTACTTTTAGATGTATTCATTCACCTACATTTTCCCCAGCTCAGAATATATTCATGCCTGTATTTTCCAGCCAACGGTGCAGTTCTCCATTAACCCTTGTGTGCTGAACCGACCAAGAATGTTGTGAGTTACGGAGAATGAGTCAGTCAGCGTGCATGAGGGTCCAGGAAAGGAGTGTGAGGGAGAGATGTCAGCCAAGGCTGAAGACGTTAGTCCTGCTGGAGAGGACCTTGTCAGGAGAAAGTCTAGGATTTTAGCAGGTGCTCTTTGCTCCCCTGGGTTGGTGTTTATACTTCCACGGTGGGAGGGAAGGAGGGCGAGATGACACAGAGGTTATAACTATATTATCCAGCGATGCAGGTAGAACGATAGTCACCTTATGTAGTAATGGTTAAGGTGTCCCCCTCACCAGAACCTGGGGGTCTACAACCTGCCCCGCCCCTTACACATCAGAACCTAGGGATCCAAAACCTCCCCCGCCCCTTACACATCAGAATCTGGTGGTCAACAACCTTCCCTGCCCCTTACACACCAGAACCTGGGGATCCACAACCTCCCGTGCCCCTCACACACCAGAACCTGGGGGTCCACAACCTCCCGCGCCCCACACACACCAAGAACCTGGGGGTCCACAACCTCCCGCGCCCCACACACACCAAGAACCTGGGGGTCCACAACCTCCCCAGTCCCTCATACAACAGAACCTTCCACGCCCTCCTCCGCCCCTCAACATAACCAAACACATCCATGAGGATCTCCTTACCTCAACCAAACCTCATGGTCTGGAAGTTCATACGTCTTAGTCATTAGTAATCCTGATTATCAGTTACTGTGATTACCTGTAATGGGTAAGGCTGACGCATTTATTACTCGTCTCCACTGAAATTTATGAGGTATTCTGACCCCAGGGGAAGTGTGAGTGGTTCAGGGCCTGGCCCCGCCGGGGACGGTGCCGCAGAACTCCTTCACTTTAAACACAAGGATTTACTAAAGGCAGTCCCTAGGTGATCATCTCTTAACATCACTCGAGAGAGAGAGAGAGAGAGAGAGAGAGAGAGAGAGAGAGAGAGAGAGAGAGAGAGAGAGAGAGAGAGAGAGAGTGTGTGTGTGTGGAACCAAGGTACAGTTACTGTACACATACTACAGATTTCAAGATTGCAAAAGTACACACACACACACACACACACACACACGGGCTTCCGAGCCCCAGTGGTTAGCATCGCTGACCATGATTCACACCGGGACCCACTCGAGTTCGTCGAGTCTTGGACGCATCAGTTGACCCACAGTCAATACTAGCTGTTCATCCTTCCCTTGGGGCTGGTCGATAAAGGAGTTATTTGGCTTAGACTGGGACGGTGTGTGTGTGTGTGTGTGTGTGTGTGTGTGTGTGTGTGTGTACAGAATATAACACATAATACATATGCGCCAGGTTAAGAGGCGAGGCAACCCGAGGGTAACATTCCCGTCCCATAACACTCTAATCATAAACACACGTAAATGATCGAGGAAAATTCTGGGGAAGACCCGAGATCACTGAGAGGCGAGGCGATCGGCTGGGGAGGAGCGGGTGGCACGGCTCTTGCTAGGTACCACCTGTGGGGGACCTGATAGTGATAATGTCAGCGGAGTGCATGCCAGTGGAGCAAGTGGCTGGACCAGTGGAGTAACTAGTGGTAGTGGTGGTGGAGCAGACCGCGTCCTTGTGGGGCAACCGAGCGTGATTCTAGTGGAGTGTGGCTGTGGCGTGAAAATGAGTCGCTAATACTGTTGCTGGTGGTGAAAAATCGAGCAGAGGATTAAGGTGGTGATCACAACAGTAGCTGGCGTAGGTAGTGTTACTGGGGGAAGGAGACGACCCCAGCCAGTATCTAGGGTAGGGCTGGTAACGGCGGCAGAGTAGGCTTGACAGCCCCGTCCAGCTGGGGTGATGGTGGTGGCTGGAGGTGTCAGTGTTGCAACGTGGAGGTGACTCTCCTCCTCACGTGAGGCGGCGGCGGCAGCTGGGGTACATTTTATTATGGCATTGTTCTTGTGAGGCGCGGGAGTCGCTGGATCATCCTGTGTGCCTCTCCTCCTGTGTGCCAAGAGCTGTGCGCGCGTGACCAGCCTTCCCGGGGAAAGTGTCAGAACCACACTGTCACTCGATACTGACAAATGGCCATCAATTAGCACTTATTTCGCGGGTGCGACACCCGCCCCTCAAATGTCAGCATGTGGCCGCGGTGTCATTATCCCGTGAGGTACGGCGGTCGGGGGATTGTCCTACCCGCCTTGCAGGTGCCTGCTACAGTTTCCCGGTGATCGGGTTGCCTCGTGTACCTGAAGGTGGTCTGGCTACAGTAGCGTTTGCCTCAGTGTCATAATAGCGGTCACGGTCGCTGCCACAACCGGCACCCGACAAAAGGCGATCACTGAGGGGTGCTCTGCGGAGCCGCTCGCTCTAACAATGGAAAGATTGATTGATGACGTGAGCTGACCTTACTGCACGACATACGCGCCCGCCCCGACCAGCAAAGGTCACCGATCAGCAATTTATGGAAAAGTTAGGGGAACAAAGTGTTACCCCGTGAGGTGAGGAGCGCCCCCCAAGCATGTGGAGCGGACGGTTCGCTCTCGGCCCCAGCAGGTGACGGCTGACGCTCCGCATTCATATTACATCGTCAGTACCTGGAGAACCAGGGGCGCGTCATTCACACTCCACTTTGCACTGCATTAGCCTGTTCACTCGGGAATATCATGGGGTCGTTCATCTTGCCTTAACGTTGCATTAGATTAAGCAATTATGTGATGTTAATCTTGGCATTAACATATAAAGTTGGCCTCATGAATAGCATGTGCAGGGAGGGAGGGTGGGTGTGGAGACCACGGCCTCCCTCACGGGCCTCTTGCTCCGCTGCTACACCCACCCATCCCTCCCTTCCCACCCTTCCCTCTCCCCCCTCATACTGATGCTGTTCAGGATCCTACTCTCGACGATGCTGCCTCTGCTGTTGCTCTTAATGCTGCTCTTTTGTTGCTACGGTTCGCACTGCTGTTCCTCGCCGTGCTGCTGTTACATGTTCGTACCATACATGTTGGAGTTCCGGTTGCATCCCCTGCACCTTCCCTCACTGCTGCTGCTGTTACTGCTATGAATCCTCACAGCGTCTGCTGCCAGGGTCCCTTATCCTGACCTCTCCCCCCTTATTTTCTCCGGTTCCTGTACACCTGACCCCTCTCCTCAGCCTTGAACCCTCTCCCTGACCTCTACACCTACTCCTCCCCCCCCTGACATGTCCACCTGAACCTCTCCCCGACGTCTCCTTCTAACACTCACTGTAACTTCATCACCTGACTCTCTTCCCAACCTCACCACCTAACCCTCTCCATGTCCCTCTCCACTTCCACCTGACTCTCTCCCCGATCTTTCCACTCATCACCCTACCCCCTCCTCTCCTGCTTTAACCAACTCTTCATTACCATATACATATTTGCATCTACCCCCTCCCCTCTAGCACGATAGCATACATACCCTATACATCATGCCCATCACTCGCGAGCCCTTTCATTTCTCCCTCCTGAACCACGCCCTCTTCGACACGCACGCCCATATCCCGTTAAGGAAGGAGAAACTGCCCGCCCACGCCTCCCTGCACCAATGCCCCAGCAACGTCTTGTGTTTAATTGGACTTACGTAGACTTTGCAAGTTCCGCAGGCGGTCGGTAGTTGGATAATAATGAAGACTATTGCCCTACGACGCGACAGTTTCCTTGACTTTATTTGCTGCACTGTAGCCAAGGGGCGCAAGACCTCACAACCTCGCTGGCTTCACCAAAGTATTCGACGTTGTCAACCATAACATAAGCATCAATAATCCCATCACCCTTGAGCTGGAGAGAAGTCCCATCCCATGGCTTGCAGTCTGTACGCTGCCGGGTGGCAATGTATCCGACTTCCAGTCGCTCATCTATGGCGTCTCGCAGGGCGCACATATGGGACCCTTGTGATTCCTCGTTCTCATCAATGATGCTCAGATGGATACCCCTGCTTGATGGGAGTATACGTCCACGACTCTGACGTTAAATGTCAACGTTGGCAATAGCTTTTGCGACAACGTCGCCCTCCAGAGCACACGCAGGAGCCACTGGAACTGGACAAGACCATAGTCGTACACGTCATCCTCAGCTCCTGCCGTGTTCCGCCCTTGAACTGTTTTACAGGGTCCTAATACTGCCCCTTCAGGTTGTTCATGGCACCAAGTTTTTAAATATCATCCTGGTCAGACTTAAGCTGAAATACTAGCACCATCATCACCTCTACCTCTCGTCTCTACGTTTTGCATGTGGATTCTAAAACATCGACACTGCTTCCTTCCTAAACGTAACGATGCCGTCCCTGCTTAGTCCTCCCTGCTGATCCACCACACAAGAGGCACAATATGAACAGAAAACAGCATGAGAGATCATCCTCGGTGGCTCTCACATCAACTGGCAGGAATCGATAAACACACTGATCCTCTCGACTCTCTCCGACCATCACCTGGACCACATCCAACAGTCTGAGAACAACCTATCCCACCATCTTCGCCGCCACCCACCGCCTCGCACCGCCAGACATCCTTACGTCCCCGAGTGGCAACAGTTCGGCACCACAGCCGCTTCAGAGCCCATTTGAGCTGGAGCAGATCGTGCCATGCCACACATTGTGGACATGTATAACCTGTAGACAGACGACACCCTTATGTTTGCACAAGCACTATCTATGTAATCCTTTTCTATAGCCATCCCTAATCTATAATGTCAATATTTTGCACCGCAACATTTTCAGTTTTTGCTTCCAACTGATTCAGTAAACCAATTCTTCTTCTTCTTATCATTCTAATCATCATAAATTATAATTACAATAATTCTTAATATCACTGTTATCATTATTATGATTATTATTCGTACTTGTTCCCCGTTTCCCGCCTTAGCGCAGCCCCTTCCTCTGTTCCTTCTTTGCCAAAGTGATGACACAGAAGGGGAGGATTTCCAGCCCCGCCCCCTGCTCCCACCTCTGGTAGGTAGCCGCCTTCCGCGACAAGCGAGAGAGACCTGGGTTGTGTTCTTTCTCCCCTATTATTATTATTATTATTATTATTATTATTATTATTATTATCATCATCATTATTATTACTATTATTATTATTATTATTGTTATTATTATCATTATCATCATTATTAACCATCCACCTATCAAACATGTACTGCCTGTAGCAGTGCTGTGGAAGGTATGTTGCAAACATGAGAGCTAAAAACTGTGGGCGGCAGCTGCGGGCGGCGAGAGGGTGGTGGGTGTAGACGATGGTTGGAGTGTGGGCGGCAGTAGGCGAGAGGGGCGGCAGCTCTGGGATTATCTGATGGCGAGACAAGTCACGCTATCTCGGCTCAGCCAACCCTTAGTGGTGCACCAGGGGTGAGGGGAGGGCGCTACACTGGTGGGGCAGGGAGGAGAAAAGGTGAGGGACACAGGAAGAGGGGTAAGAGTATGAGTAAGGGGCCTCACAAGAGGAAGGTTACTATGGGTAAGGGGCCTCACAAGAGGGAGGTTAGTATGGGTAAGGGGCCTCACAAGAGGGAGGTGAGTATGGGTAAGGGCCTAACAAGAAGGAGGTGAGTATGGGTAAGGGAGTTACCATGGAGAGAGTGTGGGAAAGGGGCCCAACTAGAGGGAGGTGAGTGTGGGTAATGATCCACACCAGAGGCTTGGACTATATAAGGGGAAGAAAAGAAGACTTATAGAGAAGGGAGGATCTGGCATCACACGAGCGTAACTACACATGACGTGTACATTATGTGTGGGAACTGCTGGTGCCAAAGAATGGTAGTGTTAAGGAAGGGGCTCGGGAGGGCCTGGTGCTGGGGCGTGGCTGGGGGGGGGGGGAGTGTAATCATCCCGGTGTGGGCAGGCTAACCAGGCCAGAGGAGAGGGGGCAGGGTAGACCTAACACACTGAGAGGCCCAGCGCGGCTCCGTCAGGTGCTACTCCGGCAGGCACCAAGTGCAAGAGGGTAATTAAGAACATCCCTGTGATGGTGTAATGGCTACACATACGACGTGCAGTGTCCGACAAGAGGACGTTGAGGAAAACATCTGGAGAGAGAGAGAGAGAGAGAGAGAGAGAGAGAGAGAGAGAGAGAGAGAGAGAGAGAGAGAGAGAAGAGAGAGAGAGGATAAAGATCCACATGGGAAAAAAAGAATGTGTAATGGGTGGTGACTCCACTGGGTGTGTGGGTGGGTAAGGAGAGAGAGAGAGAGAGAGAGAGAGAGAGAGAGTGGAGAAGGGAGATCGGTAGATATGAGAAAGAAAACGAGGCCTGTGGGCATCATAAAGCATGGGTGCTGCAGACACATACCCTAAACATCAAGATCTTCATAAATATACATGTTACAGACACGGGGAAGACAGGCTAGACAAGAGCATGATGGATCTGTTTGTGGTAAGAAGGAGTATGATATATGGTGCCCCATGATGTGCGGTCTACGAGAAGGGTTGGGCGGAGGGGAGGGTTTATCAGTTGGTGGGACAGTAATCTGAAAGGAAATACTTTGCCGTAGACTGGTATATGGACGGAGAATAGAGAGGGAGGAAGGAAAGTACAGAGCTGAGGAGAGGACCTGGAGCAGGCGTGACGTGTAGGCTCATCTGGAGGCCGCCAGGGAGGTGTGTGTGGCAAGTGATGTACACCTTGTGGCATGGGTGAGGAAGGTGCTCGTATAGAGGAGTACTTCCCTCGTCGCTCATGTATGTGTATGGCTGTGATACCCACGTGTATACAGGTCGGGAGATAAGGGCAGTGGAGACGGGACATTTTGCGACCGACAGCCTGGATAAAAGGAGAAATGATAGAATGAAGATGAGAGTAAATTCAAATGAAGACTTAAGAAAATCGGTCTTGGGAAAAAAAAAAGATGAA